>NW_010236842.1:0-30817 GCF_000690775.1 Eurypyga helias
TTTTTTTTTTTTTTGTGTAATCAGCTGAAACTTAAACTGAATATGCACGTGTATGTTTTTGTGGAGAGGGAAAGTGTTTCAGAGCACTGCAAAAAGAGAACCACATGCTTGAGCATGGAGCCTTGCACAGTGCCAAGGGCTCCTAGAGTATGCGCTTGGATGGGCATGCCAGAAACATTTTGGACTGAGCCTTAGACCATGTAGACTGTAGTATTGTCCTCACCGACGTCCTGATGTGCTCGGTGTCCAGAGCACAGTAGAAGTACAACTTTATTTGAAGGTGGTACATACACAGCTGTGGCAGCATGTGTAGTGTCTGTTAGAGTCCTGACACAAGTCTGTACGCCATCCCAGATATAAATAATGGCATTAAAACCCAATAAAGACTTTTTTGTGTGTGTGAGAGGCAGCGGTTAAGTCGCAGCCTACCACTGGTGGAGAGGTAAGTTCCTGGCTTGTTTTTCAGTCTGGGATGCATGCAGCCTTGACCAGTGGGTGAGAAAGGAGCTAAATATTGACATTGACTAAACAGGAATCTGTCTGTCTGGATTATACCTAATACCTATTAAGATTCAAGAAAGGAAGAAGAGCAATTTCAGTCATCCTGGCAAGAAAAACCAGTTTATTGACTAAGATCTTGTATCTTCCATGGTAAAACATGAATGTAGTAGTGACAGAAACACAGCCTCCAGAGTTTTATGGGTTTTTTTTTAGTTCCTTCCCTGTTCCTCACAGACAGATGTATCCATTTCCACAGCCCTTTTTGCACCACTGATTTTAAGCTATGCGGTATCAGTAGCTGTGAGGCTACCACATACTGCAGCAATCTGCAGTGGGAGAGGAGGGTTTAAATCAAGCCTTCCTCAGACCAGTGGCTTTACATTCCCTAAGGTGTACATCTTTGGAAGCAGCTCACGCCTGATGCACATCTGCTCAAACTGGGGTAGGGGAGCTGGAGCAGCTTAAAGTAGAGTTAAAGATGGGGAGAGGGTGGGGGCAGCTTGAATCCAAGCCCGCATCCACCATTGCTGGTCTGGTGGCACTGGACTGGCTCTGTCCAAGGATGAATCAGGCCCTCTGTGTTTAACACCAGGAGAGGCCATCGGTTTTCTCCCCACAGCTTGGGGCAGTCTGTACGGCTGTGTCAGGGCGAGGGGCAGCTTCTCTGCTGGTTTTGGTGTATGCAGATGCTGGGGCAGTTCCTCAGATGTCTTTGGAAAAGTGAGGTTTGTGAGAGCAGGTCTTGGCAGTTAGTGCCTCACGGGTCCAGGAAGTTGATTGTGTTTATGTTTTTCTTCCTTTAATTAAATCCTGGGCAGAAGCTAAAGTGATCCAGTGACATGAAAGACCGGCTTTGATCCATCCAGGGCCCGAGTCCTATTCTTCAGAGCATGCTCAATTCAAATGAAAACAAACAGCCAAATTATATTAGGGTGGCTTGCAGCAGTCAGTTGGGATATAATAGGGTGTTTCTTTAGGGAGGCAATAAAAAGAACATTATCTAGAATAAAAATCCCATATGAACATATTTTTCTATGTAACCAAGGAAATTACGCTTTATTAAAATAAAATATAGCTTACATAAAGAAAAGGGAAAAAATAAGCACTGATGTAGTTTTTGTGAATCCCTATTTCCTTGGTAACTGTCTCTAATTTGTTTAATCCTGATTGCAGCAAAACAGTAACATGAATGTAGGTGTGAGTGCATGTATACTTCAAAACATTGGTGTGGTTTTAATTTGTTTGTGTGACCTACCCTGGTATTGTCTTAGACCCAGGGCAGGTACATAGAAGGTTACTGCATTATTAACTGTCTAATTAGGCAAGATGTACAGAAGAATGGGTGAGATCTCTGCTGGTTTAGGGTTTCTGATGTTGTAAGGTAATTTTCTGTTTGTAGATATAGTCCTAAGGTATCACCTCTTTCTTATTGCTTGCCTCAGACTCTGAAAACATAGACCAGCTCTTTGTCTCTGTACAGTAGCTGGCAGCCTTGGAAAATGCATTGATATTTTCAAGGCGAGGCCAGGCAGCTGGTGGGTGGGTGGGTGGGAGGGAAGGGGCCTGAAGGAAAGGATAAGCATGAAGGGTGTTCTCCCGTGTTCCTGCCGTGGTGTTTCATTTCATCTGGCAGCGTGCCTCCAGGTGAGTCCTCCGGCACGGGCCTTCTTGACTTGTTGCGCTTTCTGGGATGAGCAATGTAATCACAGATGCTGTACGCATTTTGGTGTGGCCTGGTGCTGACTCACTGCCTCCTCTCTGGCCCTTTGAAACCCTCAGGTGGAGTGGCTGAAGAACGAAGAGGTGATTGATCCCGTGGAAGACCGAAATTTTTACATCACCATTGATCACAACCTGATCATTAAACAAGCGCGGCTTTCCGACACGGCCAATTACACTTGTGTCGCCAAAAATATTGTGGCCAAAAGGAAAAGCACCACAGCGACTGTGATTGTCTACGGTAAGTGGTGCCTTGTCCTGCCGCACATGCATGGACACGCTCTCAAAGTGAGTGGTGGGACAGGAGGGGGGTGCAAAATGCCTGTTTGTAGCTCTTGCTGTGGTGAGTGGCCAGGCTTGTCCGCCTGTGCTGCCTGTTTACTTGCAGCCATACGCAGCGACTACAGTCAGGATTCACTACCGAAAACACTCAGAAGTACAGATCTGATGACTTGGCTTATTGGTGACAGACAGTGATGTTAAAGGAGGAGCAGGCACTTACGCAAATAGCCAGTTGCCTCCTTGAAAAGAAGGCGGTTGCTTCCATTGCCATAATACACTCTGGCTGGATGCAGCAAGGAGCCATGCAGGCAATTCCCCTAGGAGGAGCGTCCAAGGCATAGATTTCTACCAGCGCATTTCACGTTCTTAGTGTCACTTTTCAGAAATAAGAGTAAAGCTGAAAGGAAGTTTGTGCTACCAGAGTGTCAGAGCACAGCAGAATCTTCCTTCACCGTGTATCTCTTTAAATAAACTTACTTTTGGTGTCTCCTACAAAAACATATCCTGATTTCAAGGGCAAAGGAGCAAAGCAATCTGGGACTGAAGTTCACAGGCACACAACCTGGCTTAAAAATAAACATCAGAGGAATACGAAGCATGGGATAACATTATTCTGTGTCTGCATCCAGAGCCTCGATCTAATACTGAGGATGGCCTTGCTTCGGCTGGGGAGGGGCCAAAAGAGATGCCTTCCTGGGTTCTCTTCCAGACTGTGTTGCATCACAGCTCTGCCTCACCAGTCGGAGCCTTTGCCCCTGCAAAGTGACTGCTCTGATGCATCCCAGACGGGGGTATCCACCAGAACAAAACCTGCTCTGACGATGTGCCAGCTGACTGTCCTGGTGTTCCTTACAATCAGTTTAATTATAGGATATACAAGTAGGAAGAAATCCCTATGATTATCCCTAATATTCATTTCATATTCAGGGTAGCAGTTAGATTTAATTGTAAGCAGTTGCTTCCCTGAAGTTACAATGGGGCCTTTTGGTTCAGTTTTTATAGAAAACTGACTGAATTGAGTTGATTAGCAGTGTTTGTGAGATTAAAGGGTGGACCATGCAAGAGCACTGTGTTTTGTAACTGTGATGAATGCAGAAACATAAAGATGTAGGCATACTGCAACTCTTCCTCATACATACACAGCATTTTTTCAACAGTGCAGTCAAGAGACATATGTAGGGGAGCAGCCATTTTTATGGGGTTTGCTACCAGAGCTACTTAAGGATTGTACCATATCACAAACATTTGGGTTCAGGGGATCTGAGCAGTTAGTATGTTATCCATACCCTGGCGACAACATTATTACATAGAGCAGCACAGCTCCTTTTTCATCCACCCATCTGTCCCAGAAATGGAGGTGGGTGAAAAACAGGGTCATCATAAATATCTTCCCAGAGATAAGTATCTTCCCAAAGTCCAGTAATAAAAATGCATTTAGTGTGAGTTCACGCTGAACAGTTTAAGTATCTTTTATGGAAGTGCTGGTATATTCATATGCACCAGCCGTGTCCACAGAAGGGTGAGTGAAGTTGTCCCGACATCCAGAAACCACCTCCAGGAAATAAAGGGAAAGAAAATTATCAATTTCTAATCAAAGCACAGGGGTCTCTCAGCATACATATATGAATGGGTACATCTGAGAATGAGCTGGACTGAAGGTTACCTCCCTTTGGAAAATGGTGCAGCATTCAGAGTGCAGGCTTCTGACTGGCAGAGCTGTGGGCATTCTCTGAACCCACAGAGATTTCGGCCATACACAGGCGATCAGTTGCTTAGTGCTGGGTCACGTTGGTTTTCAGGAGAAGGCAGGTCACCTGCCAGCTGTAATAGTCATCAAATGGTGTTTTTCATTCAGTGGCAGCGTTTCTCCGACTTGAACAATGGCTTCTGGCATATTGTATGTCTGGTATGTTGGAGACGTAGGTTTTTGTCTGTTCAGTGTTGCTTCTTGTGCTTTCCCCAGCCATCATTTGTGACTGCTGTTGGAGACAGCCTGCCACAGAGCCAGAGATGCCTTTGGGCAGAACAGGAGGGCTTGCTTACACGATCATACTCTTTTTCTCTTGTTTTTCAGTGAATGGAGGCTGGTCTACCTGGACTGAGTGGTCAGTGTGTAACAGCCGATGCGGGAGAGGCTTTCAGAAGCGTACAAGGACCTGCACCAATCCTGCCCCGCTCAACGGTGGTGCCTTCTGCGAGGGCCAGAGTGTTCAGAAAATAGCTTGCACCACTCTGTGTCCAGGTTCAGTATCAACAGTGCATAGCTCTAGATAAATAGCTCCTCTGTCACCAGTCATTTCAGAAGACTGTTAGTTACAAATTTCTTAATAAAACCAACATTTCAGTGAATGAATATGAAATAATATTACATAAGTAGATAAAATAGTGGGCACATTATATCAAGCAGCAGAGGATTCAGGCCCATTTTTGCACGCAGTTTGCACTGGTGTCTCAGCCCTGGTAATTCAGGGGATTTGGGGAAATTGAAAGCTTCAAATTGTAGGAGATAAAGGTTGAAAGCTCTGGAAAAGGACTGGAATTTGAATATAGAAAGGAACTGTGATGTAAATATATTTGCAATGTCTGTTCAGTCCAGCTGTCATAGCAAGTGGAGCATCTGGGGTGTGGATGTTAAATTTGAGGCACGTGTTTACCTGACTTCAAATACAAAGACTGGAGAGAGATGTGCATGAATACTTTTAAAAGGTATTTAAATGTAAACTTCTGAAAAATACAAAATTGCTTCAGGACACGCAAGGTAGTTGGTGGCTTTTCTGCGACAAAAGTTCTGCCATCTGTCCTGTTGCCCAGCGCTTCTGGACAACAGTGGTGCAGTCCCACTCATGTCAATGAGAGTAGGGTTGTCTTCAGCTTGTGTGAAGCTTGGCCGTCCAATTCTGGATCTTAGTTGTGGGTGAGACTTAAAAGCTGAAATTTCATCTCTGGTTGCTGTTCCAAGTGACAGACTCCTGGCTCAGGCTGTGTCACTGGAACAATTTCATAGTTTGTTCTTTGGCTGTTCAATTTAGTACATTTGAAAATAATTTGCAGGATTTCAAAGACGCTAAAAACATTGCTGATTCTGCTCGCATAAAACAGATCATTGCCTCTAGATATTTCTTTTAATAGAAAATATTTAACATTAAATATTTCCCTATTACAGAAGGATCTCTGCCCAAGTTTAACTTTAACCTTTTTGTTAAAAAATGCCAAACAAATAAAAATATCACAGATTTCTGACTTGTTCATTTTGTTATACACTTGGAGCGCAAATGAACTGCTGACGAGTATATAAAAAGGGAAGTAAAGAGCAGAAACGGGGCTGAGGCAGAGAGACAGGAGAGGGGGGGTGAATGTGCATTTACAGGCCAGAAATAGGACTTTAAGAAGAGCAGACTGACGATCCTTCTGCCTTGCTGGGAATGGCCAGGAGTTGCAGGCTGGCTTGTGCCGAGACATGCATTGCTCTCGCTCTGTCACACTTCCATGTATCCCCTAACAACTCATCTCCTTTCCTTGTCTCAGTGGATGGCAAGTGGACGTCCTGGAGCAAGTGGTCAACCTGCGGCACGGAGTGCACCCACTGGCGCCGAAGGGAGTGCACAGCCCCGGCACCGAAGAACGGGGGGAAGGACTGCGAGGGGCTGGTGCTGCAGTCCAAGAACTGCACCGACGGGCTCTGCATGCAGAGTAAGTGCCACTGTGATGCCTCTGGGGTCTGGGATGTATGTGGTTGGAGAAAAACCTGCAGTAGCTGCAGATCAGCATTGATGACCTAAAGTCACAGATCCTTTGTAGGATGGAGAAAATGGTTAATCTGATTCTCACCAGACTGGACGCCCACTCTTTTTTCCTGGAGATTAATGTAACGCTGTCTGAAGTTTATGAAGTTGAGCAGTGAGGAATCAGGAAGTCTCATAACAGAGCCCTCTCCCCCTGTCCTCCCCATAAAACAGCCCTTCTTTCTAATTGCGGCTCAGCATCTGTCCAGGGAAGCTTGGCAGTGATTCTTACGCAATGCAGATGGAAAGTAGAAAGTTTAGGGCAAAGCCAGCATTTTCAAGATTAAACTTTGCAAAGCAGATCAGCTTGCAGCTTCTTACTGCCAAGAATGGTGGGTTCATGTGTTTCTGCATATAATAGCTATGCCCCTTTCTGTAGTGGAAAAAGGTACCCTGTATCTCTGCAGCACATATGCGAACTTCATATATAGTTGTTAGCATGCTGCAGCCTTGTGGAGATCAGCTCTAGCACTGAAGTCTATTCCGCTGCACCTATTCATGCCATGGTCTTTTGTTACTATTGAGAGTGAGAAGTAAAGAAAAGTAGGCCTTTAGGGTTATTCTGACATATGCTGATGAACAATTAGTCATCTCTGCACCCCAACCCTTCTCAAAAATGAGGGCTTCTCTGTTCTGCTGATGCATCAAAACTTCCTTCCACATTTTGTTAGCACAACCTGAGCCAGAATCCACACATACATATCTCTCCTGTTCCTTCATCCTGTCTCTCTGCAGTACTTCTCTGTACAGCCTCAGCTTCTGTTGTCTGAAGACTTGTGGCTGTAATTATCCATGTCCGGATCATAAAATGCTTTGAGTTCTCTCATGAAAAAGGAGTCAGGAATTTTTATTCTTTGAGGCAGGTAACTTTTGACTGAAATAGTCACAGCTACAGAAAAGTGACACTACTAGCTAATACATAGGTCTACTTCTTGAGTATGTGCCATATAGGTGGCTACTGCACTGACAGTGTTCTCTCAGCTATGCTATGGCATGGCATGGCCATTTGCTATGAGGTTTCCCAGATTTACAAAAAAGGCTTGTTCAGTGTGGCCTTCACAAACACTTTCCTCACATTAAAAACTATTAGTCAATGCCAGCAGCCTATAAAGCTGTAATTTCTTAAAACATTTGTTTTCATGAGGAAGAAAGAAAGAAAGGTGAGATTCAGAGTTTCTCTCTTTTTCTTTTCTAAAGATAGGAAAAATAAATAATCCAGCCATGTCTTACTGTATAACACCTTGGTGACTTTTATGGTGGGGAAGCTAACGTACCCCTAGCTCCAGCAGTGTGAATAAGTCATTATGGTAAATTAGGAAGAAAAGATACATTTCCCTATTCAGAATAGCCCTTCACTATCAGATTATATTTAGACAGGTGTATGTCATCTTTGTGTATGTGCATAAAGAGAGCCATTTAAGCAGAAATCTTGTGGAAAAGTAGATATAATGGTACAGCAGAATAAAAGCCCTGTAGGGATCTCATTTATCTGTTGATGGTATATTGCATTTTATTTGTGAAAGTGGATGCTGTGTACAAAGCAGAGGTCTTCTAGCGGGAGAGAGGGTGAGGTTGTTGTGAATCCTATTCTGCTTCATATATATGTATATAAAAAATGGTAATGAAAAATATACAGTCACATATTGACCTGCTTGGCTCCAGGGGCTGTGATCATCCTTCAGTGCTGGAATTTAATGGCAGTGTTTTAATGGTGTCTTTATACTCACAGGGTTTCATATACCTGTAAAACTTAGAGTCCTGCTCCCTGATCCGTCACTGCTGAGAAGATTGATTTGCCGTACTTGGTGGCGGTGTGCCTGCTACTCTCTCTCTCCCTCTCTCTTTTTCTTTATTTCTCCTTCTCAGTTTATGCAAAACCAATCTGAACACTTACATTTTTGCTGGTGTGGGTCTAGATTCATAGCAAATCTGCCTGGAGAGCTAGGAAGAAATGCAAAGCCCCTTTCATTTCCAAAACACCATGCGTTGTTCCACATTATTTGAGGCTGGTGGGGTCTGTCCTGGAACTGACATTTCTCTTAGCCAGGGGACCCATGGATTCACAGCAGACATTTCCAATGCCTTCATGCCAATCGGTCTGGCATGGCACAGGTGGTATGGAGGGAGCCACAGCCACCTTCCCTCTGTGACATTAGTCCTCCAGATGTGTTGGCCATCTACTTACCTGCACCATAGCCAAATCCTGCTCCTAGGTGTACTGGTGCTTCCTCCTCAGTGTCAGTCTCTAGTGAGGGCTTGAAGGTTGAGTTTAGTACCATGGGTGTAGTTGAGGTCAAAGACAGACCCTCTTACTAGGAGTCACTAAGCTATGCTGGAAAAGGTTGGATTGAATGAGTCTAATTTACAAGCCCTTTCTCTTCCAGTCTATTATTCACTACAGTAGCATCAGCTGGATAAATCAATAAGCTCTTTCATCAGGCTGCCCCTGCTTCAGCAAAGAGCAGCAGTCTGTACCACTATCGATTTCTGTGGGGATAAAAACTGTGGAGCTTTCTCCATCCCTTGTAATTACAGTATTTTAAACCCAAAGCTGTAGTTTGTGCTTACCACTAACTGTGGCATTTCTCGCGCAACTCTGCTGTCACATTTATTCAGACTAATGATCTTGGTAGTACACACATACACTCCCTTATCCTGTAGTTAGTATTTTTCTGTTAACATGAAAGGATGAGCAGTCATTAAGCTAGAGAGCCTGCAGAGAGACAGCAGGCTGAATTGAAGAAGAAAAGCAGCTGTAGTGAAAATTTTGGGCGGTCATTGCTATTTTAAGTTTCCAAATACACAGTATTGCCTAGCAGGTCCCATTATAACAATTTCATAATTCCCATAATAGCATTAATATGATCTTCTGGAACAAAATACGCTGTAGGTGTAAGAAGAATTGGCTGGTTACCACCCACGCTAGTTACATTATTGCCTCCATACTTGCATTATTTCCCATTTGAAGTGTGAGTACTATGGTAAATACTTCAGTGCAAGGAACGACACTTTTAAAGGCACACACTGCATCTCACAGGGGATCGCTATAAACTGAAACACTGCAATTAGCCTTCCACTCGTCCTGCCTAATGACTTTGGTGGGTGTTCTGTGTGGGGACTAAGAAAGCAAAGCATTCCCACTGCTGGCTCAAACTTCTGTACAAGTAGTTCCCTTCACTAGATCCTAAATATGTTTAAAGCAACGTAGAAGGGGAAGTGTTTTGCTGGCCCAGTCTGGAATGACTGCAAGATCATGTGTGTGGTACCAAACAGCTGCTAAAAGTCCCTGGCGGGCCAAATTCTGTTTTGTATTATGTGTAAAATGCTGCTGGTAATGAGGAAAAGGTGGACAGCCTATGAAGAGAGTTAGCTGTGTTTCTTGGTTATGTTGAAGGCTTATTACATGAGTTGTGATGTGCAGCCATCGTGCTCAGAGCATGTCACCTGTTGAGCATCTGAAATGACAGTGTTCAGATCTGTATGCTCCCTATCCTGAATAAATAAGCACAGAAAGTCTGTAGGCATGAAGTTGGTGTCTGTAAAGCTGTTGGTCTTTTCTGTGACAATCTTTTCTGTGACAGTCACACATGTGATGTGCAGGGTTGGTGGAAGCACAGTCAGGAGACAACCAGTGCCCCTTCTTCAACTCACTCTTGACTTTAGTAGACCACCATGGCCTTTCATAAAAGGCTGGCTAAGTGGTGCTTTCAGTATTTTTCAAAACACACTGCTAGGTATCTTACAGCAGCAAGGTAGTACTGAAGCATATGTTATCACTTGAGGACTATGGATTATATAGCTACATAAATACTAGTACAGGCTCACATCATTGAATATGTCCAAAAGGAAGTTTCCACTGTAGTTCCTTTGGATTTAAATAAATGAGCATGAAAAGGCTGAGACATGCTACTATCACTTAAAGGATGGAAGGAATTATTCAAAACATCTTCACCCGTTGTTACAGACAACACTCTGGAGTAACTCTCCTGTCACTTTGGTTCTCTCCCTGCATGTAGCTTAAGTACTTGGAAATTCCAATAGCAGAAACAGCACTTGAGAAAATGGCACCTGTACCATGATGAAGATGTTATTATCAGACTAGTAATTCCATTCCTCGTTAAAAAAAGGCTGCCTTCTAGCTGAGAGTGAATTGATGTGAAATGATGACGGCAAATCTATATTGGCTAAGTGCTTTGAAATCCTTGTCGGAAAGATGGCATGAAGTTCATAAGGTTCCCTCTGACAGTGATAGTGCCTAAGCAAGTGAAACGATGCAGTTCGTCATGCTTGTGCACGAAATGGTTAACTGCTGCCCTTTTCTAGTCTTGTGCATGTTTATACACAGCTCTTGATTAGAAAGCAAGGTTAACCTGGTACTAACATCTCTGTCTTCCCAAAACACACGTATTCTGCATATGCCCTGCTTGTTTAATGTAACATGCCAGAACTCTGATGGAATAAGCATTTATTTCCCTTTTTGGCTTGTTTTGAAAGCAGGCATTCAGGGAAGAATTGCAGGGCACAGCAGTTTGATGAGGACCTCTGGTCCTTCAGAGCAGATTAGTGTGCAAAGAGCAGGGGAATGTTTTCCAGACTCCAGGAGGTAAGCAAAGCTCTCTCAAGGGAGACTGCAACAGAAGCCTGTGTGTGGAGAGGAATGAAATAAAACCTTTTATTAAGAGCATGTGGGTCAAGAGAGAACTTTTAATACTTTCAGTCTGTCAGCATAATGATGTAGCCACCCGGCCTGTTTCGCTGAGCCCTTGAAGGAGTGGGGCTTTATTCACTTGAAGAATGCATTTCATCTGTTCCAAGAGGAAGTTTTCTGTAATATTGTTACTTGATATGAGTAAAGAGATGTGTTACTCTGTTTTCAACCCAGCTGCAATGTAATGGTGTAGCAGCCAAGGGAGTTTATGCACACATCTCAGAGTTACGACTCATCTTTATTTTTATTGTAGTGACACGAGAAATCCCCAGCTGAGAAGCGTCCACGCTCCGGTAGGCCCTCTGCAACAGAGAGTTCTTGCCTAGGAAATCTGCTGCTTGAAGCAGATAAAAGCGTTGAGAGAAAACAGCAGTGCAGAGTCACAAACAGAACCCAGGACACTGAAATTGCTGTGTCTTACCCCAGTCAGATCAGAAAAAGCCACTTCCACATTAACTTTAATGAAAGGCAAGTGCTCTGAGATCTCTAGGCTGTTTTGAAAAATCTCAACTAATTCAAAAATAATATAACCATGCAGGGAGGAGAAAAACTCTAACCATGTCCATCTATAATTTTCATTCTTCTTAATTCCCTTGAGGTTTTTTTATTTTATTCTTCCCTTTTTCCTCTGCACGTTAAAAAAATGGTACTCAGATGAAAGAGAAATTCCGTCTTATAACAAAGTGTAACTGATACATTAACTTTATCTTGGAAAAACTGCCAACCATACAGTGACAATAACAAGTGTTTATATATTCCTTACAAAGGTGGGTGTATTTCGTGATTTTAGCTCTCCTGGCAGGGTGTGAGGCAGAGTGAGGTTACGGGAGCAGCCCAAGGCTCCTCAGGGAGTCACTGACAGGATTAGGAGTAAAACTGAGCTCTATTTCTAAATCTGTGTCCTAGATAAAGGACTACCAAAATCATTGGCAGCATCCTTAAATGAAAACTCGTTTTGGGGAAGGACATTTCTATAGTCTGGGAAATGAACACTGAACTGATCAACTGATTCTGGTCTTTTTGATGTTACAAGCCAGAAAGCCATACAATAAAAATTACCTTACCTGTGAGTTTAAAGACCTGCCAGAGATTTAGATAATATATCACTTAACATCTGCATGGATAATGCCTGCTTTCCACAAACCTTTTTCCGATCAGTCCTAATAGTTGGAATCCCCTTCTACATCTCCTCCCAGCTGTCCCTTCCTTGATCTTGTTTTTTGCTGTGTTCCCTCTTCAGTGCTGCACCATGTCCTTATTTCAGCTCTCCCAGAAACCTGTTTGCTGTTGTCCCGCTGCAAGTGCAAACTGGAGCAAACCCCAGGAAGTCTATTTAACATTCAGTCACTGCAAACATGGAATTTGCAAATACACAATCTAGCAAATTGTGATGCTAGACATGTGTTTACTTTTGCTGTCACACATGCATAACAAACCTGATGTTAAGGTTCTGTGCTTCTATGATACTGAAGACTGACATAAGATTTAACCAAAAGGTCAAAGTCCTTAGCTGTAAAAGATTGCATAACGTCAAAATTGCCTATTCTAATCCACATCAAATTTTAGCAGCAAGTTATCCTACTCTTCCATCTTCCCCCACCCCGATATAGATGACATGCATGTTTAAACTCAGGGAAGACCTTTCTAACAATGTTAACAACATGTCAGGAATCTAATTTAAAATGAAAACATAGTTGCAGTCTTAATTATAGAATATCATAAACTCCTGTTCAAGGACAGAACAAGAGAGACTCCTCATTTAACCTGCCTGCTCAGGAAAGATCTGAGATAATACCCAAGTAAATAATCAGTCACAAAACTTCAAGCTCCCTGTTTATTAGCCCAGCCTGAACATGCCAATAATTAGTCCTTTAGAAGGAAAATAAATTACTGTGCATTATGTCTAGGATGCCTGATATCATATCTGACCTTCAGCATCATTACTGCAGACATGAAGGTCTTTCTTTATAACAGTAAATATAGGAAGAAGCTGGGCACATTCTGTCTGAGAGTTTTTTGCAGCTTCAGGGACTTTGTTGCTGTTTTTTTTAAAAATTTTTAACCAACACAAATAAGGTATAAGATAGCACATCTTCCTCCTTATGTGCTAGAGTTCCTGGGAAATAGCAGGGGAGAGAAACAATTAACAGCAATTACAATTCAAAGATTATTGTTAATGTTTCTCCTGTGGTAAATCTGCATTAGCAACATGTTATGTGAACATGAAGCCTTACTAAGCAGTCAGAATAAGGGGGTTTACTAAAAGGTTGCTCTTGTACCGTTAGGTCTGACCCCTTTGTTGAAAAGGGCATAGTGGAAGTTTGTGCAGCCACAGTCTCTGAATGGTAGGACCTGCACAGAGCCATTCAAAACTCCAGGATGTCAAATTAGATCTGCTATATTCCTTCTCCTAACGTGAGAACATGGGTCTGCTTGTCCGTCACAGGGACTAGATAGAAACCTACAGGATTGCAATGTATCTGAGTTAACATTTTGAAAGCTCTTGAAGTCTCTTTTGAAAGTTTCTTTTGAAAGCTTTTGAGTCTTTGCACACTGTATTGACCATCTAGAATTTCCTTAAAAAATAATTAAGGAATTCAGCAAGCGGGCGATAGCTGTAGGATTGCTGAGAGGTGATGCTGAAATAGGTAAGGCAAAAGGAGGCATAAGATGGAACCAGGACTAGTAATGCTAGGGCACTGCTACAGTCATGGCACTGCAAACACTACAGGGGCACGTGCCTTTTTTTCTCTTTGTCTCAAAAATATGTCTTTGTAATGGAATTCAGAATTTAAAATTGCTGGATATCTCTTCTGAGGAGTGCAGAGTTTACAAAATTTGAATTTGGGCTATGTATTGTGAATGCTGTTTTACAGGAAAAGGGAAAGAAGCTGAATTTCTAGACCCTGGAAACAACACTATATACTATTTTTTACCCATTGAGATCCATTGAACTCAAAAATCAACAAAAGAAAGCCAAGCTTAAAAAAAAAAAACACCTGTTCTGAACATGATTTAACTCAAACTTAACAGGATAGTCTCTGAGACTATTACAGAGAATTTCAGCCAAACCCAAAGATTTTGTAGAAAATCTGAGCCACTGGAGCTAGGGAATGAGGAAGATAACTGAATTAATGCTGAAAAAAGACCTTGTCATGGGAATTAAGAACAGAGCAACTGAGTGCATGTTGTTTGGGACTGGTATGGAAAAATGACCAGCTCGCTGACTATGGGTTATTGAATACTGGAACTCATCTGACGTGTACGTATCACAGAGAAAAAGGGTTGTTCCAGTAAACCTTCCTGTCACAATGTATACACCACATACCTACATGAAATCATCTAAGAGCTGCGTCTTTCACATTTTAGGCACCTACATGTGAGAATTAGTCTCTGTTCATCTGTCCATCATAGCTCTGTGGTTCAGAGCCCATTGCCAGCAGGAGCTTATTCCTACCTCAGTGTCGCTACACTGGATAAAACCATCAAAGTAGAGAAAGAAAGGCAGCAGTTGAATGAGTGCCCCCTTCTTTTCTTAGAGGCAGTTTAAGGGCATTGACTTTGGAACCAAAAGGGGGAAAAGTGCTGCTACAATATATTATGCTCAACCTGTTGAGTTCATTGCAACAGGATGTTATTGAGACATGTCATGTGGCTAGGCTTTCAAAAGGGCTGCAAAATTACATGACCTTAGCTCCTTTTGAAACTGCTACATAGAGGGTAAAGAGCATTTATAGATTAGAAGCAAGTGGTGCCAGATTAAGATATGATGCATTAAAAAACAAGCAGTTATAGTGTGTTTTATGCAGTCTTCACTTAATTAAATGAAAGTGTATGTCTCCAACTCTCACTGGCCTTGGTACAGTCTCAAAAGACATATCATTAACTGTGCAGCTAATGGTGTAAAGCAATTTCATTGCAGGTCAATTGTAAATATTTTTGTAAATGCTACCTAAACTGTATAAGCCCTAGTAAATAAGTGTCCAGAAAGATCACCTTCAACTGCTCTACCATCTTATCTAGTTACTTGCTGGGAAGAGAGAAAGTGGCTGGGGAAAGTACAAATGGAGGTTTTCTTTCTCTCTTATATGAATATTTTTCTGCAAGCAAAATAAAATATTTTCATAAGCTGATCAATTCACACTAAACTTCATACCCATTAATACAAATTCAGCATGACTAGAAAGCTATAAAAATCTATTAAGGACCAAAAAGGGGAGCCAGTTAGAAAGCTCTTGTCTTCACGAAGCCATGACCTAGTGTTTTATACCACAGGGATAAAAGTTATCTTTAAAATATGCCAGTTGCAGGCCAAGGCAGTATATTCCCAGGGCTTTCTAGGTAAAATCAAACACAGGATTCCAGGATGCCTGTGGTCACGATACTGAATTTGTAGTTTGAGCACCATGTGTGTGTATATATGCCCATGAATATGCTGAGGGGTAGACTCTTCCCCAGCGGAAAAAAGAGAGCTTAGAACAGTTATTTGGTGACTAATTGGTGGCACTGTTTCAATTTCAGTCTCAAGGGATGCAGTGCCATAATCTCTGCACAGTTATCTTTCGTAGGTCAGATATTCCCAAATGCTTCATTTTCCCCCAGCTTGGCAGAAGGTTTATCTACTCCTCCCAAGGCAAATTGCAGTAGATGAATTCATGCTGTAAAAAAAGTCAGCCTGTCTGTTTGTCAAACCTAGCCCCCTAAGGCAGATGATCCCACGCATGCGGATACGCTGACGGCCATTCAGCCAGAGAGACCCACCATTGAGTCTCCTGTGTCCTCTGGCACAACCATGTTCCAGAGCAAGGCATGTGGGACCAGAATGCTCAGGCTGGACTTCCAGTGTTTGAGGATCATGTGCCTTCACTAACTGCACCAAACTAATTAAATGAACTTCAAAATCTATTTAGTTAAATGGACCCAATTCCCAAAATCAATGCAAGTGAGACTGATGCTGAAATTCAGTTAATCTAAATTGATAAAAAGCCTGCTGAAGCCTCTACTGTACATCAGCATTGGACTGGTTTATCTTTCTGGTACAATCTGACATATTCACCCTTCTTCACTATTCCCACTGTTACATCATTATAAACGTGCTTAAATTGCTCTTCACATGCTTTCTAGAAAGAGAATAGGCAGTGCCTATGTAATGAACCTTTATAATGACAGATCTGCATTTGCACAAAGACTATGTGCCGGTGTAATTACGTTAGTTTAAAAAAAGCCCACCTTTAACACTTAATAGAAGCACTTCCACAGGGACAAAAAATGTATTTACAGGCCCAAAGTGGAATCTAAAGTAGAATGCATGGAGAAACATCAACTTAATTAAAGGCTTTTTAATGAATGAATTTACTGTGCAATTACAGTGGGGCAATTTCTGTGTGTTAACCCAAGCCTCACACTGATTCTCCAGGTATGGCATAGGGCGAGGTGCTTGTAAAATGAGGGAAATAAATATTCATTTTTGGTAAGCCTGAGAGCCTCAAATGGAAGGGCCTGTGCCAGTGTAAAGTGTGATTATTACTATTTTACTCATCCAGCAGTAAGCTACACAACAAAACATCAAAAGTCCCTTTGAAAATGTACATTTCCCAACAAGCTGTAGGAAGAAGCTTGAATTACTTTTCTCAAAGCAAGTAGCTCACTGTGAAACCAGCTGCTCCGAGTGTGAGTCAGCAGCCTTCCCAGAGTCAAACCCCCCAGCACCTTTCTAAATTCACCCTCGTTAAAAATTTTGATGATCCTGGTACAAGTCTCTCAGGTACTTGCCAAGCAGCGCTGTTGATAGAAGGAGGGAGAAAAAAAAAAAAGAAAAGCACAAGAAAAAGATCTTTTTTCACTGCAGTTACTTTGAAGAGAGGAGGGAAGTCATTCTTCATTATTTCAGTTACTAATCCCAGCAGGTTTGCATCATTATCTGTTGAAATTGTCCTTTCTCGTTGTTTGAAGGTGTAGTCAGAGGGACCAGTGTGAAAGCCAACTTTCTAAAGCAATACGTGTGATCTTGTGGTGGGATCACGGCAATAACCCTGCCTCCTGCCCAGCCACCACCACCAGCTAATGGCTGCAAGCCTTTCCCCTGCTGCCATGGTGATGCCCGCTCCCATTTGGAAGAGTGCTTTCATGACAAAGGAGTGTTTAAAAGTAGTTTTATTCTAAAAAGTCCTGCCCACATGGCAGAAGGCATCTGTAGTTGCCATGTTTGAGTGATCTCCAACAAATATGCTTCATTTGCAAGTGCAAATGGAACTGGCATTCGACCAGCAGGCAGCAGGGATTGCCAGCTTGGCTGGGATGGTGAAAATCAACCCAAGCTAAGGTCTCTGCTAGCTTCAGCCAGGGAAGCCTGCCCACATACTGTGAACAAACAGGGTTGCATGACCACCACAGCATAGCTTGTGTGCTGCCATCACCTCAGCAAGACTTTACGTCCAGCACAAGTGGCCACCTATCCGTCTGCAGCCAGGTTGGTCAGCTGTGACTCTTGGTCCTCAGCAGAGTATTACCATGCCCATGACTCGAGCGCATGGCATCTCACTCGGCAGCCCGTAACCCTTCCACCTCTGCCATATCTTCCTGCTGTGTGAAAACCACGTTTTTCAGGCTGAAAACTTGTCCTCGCAGGCACTTTTGCAAGCCAGGCTTTGTTTGCATGGAAAGAGCTGGCTGGAGCTCGGTGCTTGGTTCAGTCCACAGAACACACAGGAGAATAAAATCAAGCTCACTTTACTAAGCATGTTGGATGTGAGGCTAATGGAAGCAGCAAGCAGTATCCTCGCCTCTTCTCCCGATTTAATAGGTGTGCCTTTGAATACATGCACAGAACACTTCTGTTGATGAAATTGGTGTCACTCTCATGTAGCTGCAAGGATGCTCTCTAGTTATCAGTAAGAGAATCTATGCAAACTTTTAAGACGTAAATAAGTATTTGTGACAAACAGGGTCTACGAAGAGGTTGCAGTGAGGTAAATTTCTTGTAGAGTATTTAAGGACCACACTTGTTTACTTTGCTGAAAATACTTGAATTTGCATTTCCATTTTCCTGGGAGGAGAGAATGCTTTCAACAATATCACAGCTAATCCAATCCTTGTGCCTGTTGAGTGACGGTTGTTAGATCACTTCAGACGTGGCAGGAATGACGCACAACCTTGAATGCAAAATTTGCCATCTGAAATGCAATGTAAAGAGAGGGGAATAGCCTTTCTGGCTCCACACAGGTAAGCTCAAGCTTGGTGGGTGATGCAGAGCTGAGAGACGCGTGCTACCCCATGCCAGCTTCCCTGGAACACGCTGGGGCACATGAAGTTCAGAGGCACATCCTCAGCTTTCCCAGTGGATTTGAGTATGAGACAAAAAGGTATTCAGAGATGCAGCCAGCTTAAATTCTACCTTGTCCTTGTGCCTTGTATTTCCTGCTGGCTGCCTCTAGGTCTCCAGAGACATCTTGCCAAAGGAAATATTGGGCATAAGGCTATAGCTGAAATTGAGGTTGACTAAACATGAGCCTCAGCATTCATCTGGGGAGTAAGTGGGGAGTAACTAGGGTACTGTAAATTCATGCCCAGACTTGCTGAGCACTCACTCAAGCCCTCAGAAGTTGCTTGCCTGACTTTTTATGGCCAATACCTGGAGTACACTAGTAGGATTAGAAAGCAGTTATTACAAAAGATTGAGTATGTGTGTTGAAAGTACACATAGGTGAACTTGCCTTAAAGAACCAAACAAATGAATGTAAGAACATAATATTTCTAAAAGCAATTATAAGGCTGGAATCATGGCTGTAAAACGAAGTTTTAAATAGATATTACAGGCAATATAGTTTGTCCCATGATGCCTCAGAAAAATAATCATCAAAAAGCAGCTCTTCTTGCTGTGGTGCCCACCAAAGCTGTTCTATCACTTTCTGGACAGGGGATAGAAAATGTAACGAAAGGCTCGTGGGTTGAGATAAGGACAGGCAGAGATCATTCAGTAATTACCGTCATGGGCAGAACAGACTCCACTTGGCAAAAATTAATTTAATTTATTACCAATCAAATCAGAGAAGGGTAATGAGAACTAAACCAGATCTTAAAAACACCTCCCCCACACACCCTCCCTTCTCCCTGGGCTCACCTTTGCTCCCAATTTCTCTACCTCCTCCCTCTGAGTGGCACAGGGGGATGGAGAATGGGGGTCGTGGTCAGTCCTTCACATGTTGTCTCTGCCGCTCCTTCCTCCTCAGGGGAGGACTCTTCACACTCTGCCTCTGCTCTAGCGTGGAGTCCCTCCCACGGGAGACAGTCCTCCACCAACTTCTCCAACGTGAGTCCTTCCCACGCGTTGTAGTTCTTCACGAATTGCGCTCCCCTGTGACCCTCCATGGCTGCAGGGCACAGCCGGCCTCACCATGGGCTGCTAGAGAATCTCTGCTCTGACGCCTGGAGCTCCTCCTCCCCCTCCTTCTCCACTGACCTGGCGGTCTGCAGAGCTGTTGCGCTCTCATGTTCTCACTCTTCTCTGTGGCTGCAGTTGCTGTTGGGGGGTGTGGTGTGGTTCTTCACTTCTTAAGCATGTTATCCCAGAGGTGCTACTATTGTTGCTGATGGGCTCAGCCTTGGCCAGCTGTGTGTCTGTCTTGGAGCCAGCTGGCATTGGCTCTACTGGACATGGGCAAGGCTTCCAGAAGCTTCTCACAGAAGCCACCACTGTAGCCCTCCTGCTACCAAAACCTTGCCACACAGACCCAATACATCTCATATTTCAGTTAAAGTAGCACTTACGCAATAGTTAATGTCTGGAAAACTCGAAGGGGAGGTCTGTCTATACCTGCAATTGGGATAGCCTGCATCTTCATTAGGAAACAGGGCAGCCAAGCAAGAAGAGCTGTGTAAAGCGCAACAGATGCCGGGCATCCAAACCGAGTATTTCTGGGAGCTGGAGATGATTACTGCAGTCTGCCTGTAACGTGGTGCAGTGCATTAGGCACGCGCCAGGAGTGCATTCTGCAGTTTCGCTTCACCTGCAAGGAGTCCCCGGCTGTGTGAGTCCTCTCAGTGCGATCCAAGGAGAGTGGGTAATACTGCCTTCAAAAGCACTGAAGGGAAGGTGATGGAGGAGAGGTACCTTCTGTCTTAGACCAGCTGTAATTCTGCCCCTGACAGCGACTCCCCCACATACTTAGGATTGGTCACTTACCTTTCCAGCAGGATGGAACTTGGAGCATTTCACTCATTTCCCATATGGAGGGACAGCAGCTGGGAGGTGCTTAGCGAGTTCATAGGACTTGTGTGCAAACTAAGCAGCATCAGCGTGCCGTGATGCAGAAAGAAAAGACAAAGGAAACGATCTCTCTTACTTATCCGTTCTGAAATACAGCTGTAAATTGTGTTATGATTTTGTCGATATACGGTGCCTGCAAAGATTTCAAATAAATAATGTTATGGCCCCAGGGGCCTTATTGATTTTGTAATAATTTCAGAGAAAAGCCACTCAGTTTCCCGTTCGCTGACAAATTCTTTGCTCCCTGAGGAATTCCTGTTGAACATATATTAAAGACAGGATAAAATAATTCCAGGGAAATACAGAAAGAGAGCTTTGTGCATGGGCTCTGCTCAGCGAATGGGTATTTAACCTCTGACCAGTGATGACAGGTCTCCTTTAGCTCTATTAGATCAACAGCAAGCTACTATAATTAAATAAAAAAACTGTTTAGAGCCTCACCGAACATGTCCTGGGAATTAAAGCATATGGCAGGGATAGGGAAAAAAGACTTTCCATATGCTAATGACCCTTGATGTCTGAAATAAATTAGATCCATTAGAGTTTATGCTCAATAAAAGAAAGACTTTAAGCACTCCAAAGTTAGTGACTCGAGACCGATTTTGGCTTAGAAATTCAATCTGCCTGCTTATTAATTCTTAGTAAGGCTCTGGAGGAGACAGGGGATGCAAAATCATAATTCTGTGCTGTATCAGAATTTTAAAGTACCATCAGTTTCTTTTCCTTCTTTGTTTTAATTAAACCATTTGTCATGCTTCCCTTTTTTGTTCTCCTCATTAATTTGATTTTGTTCCCATTTTTGTTTAATTTCTTTCTTTTTAAGGTTTCATTTATCCTATTTCAACTGAACAGAGAACCCAGAATGAATATGGATTTTCTTGTAAGTTTAATGTCTGATTTTACGTTCCTGGATGCTAATGTCATGCTGTTCCTTGGGTCAGACTTTACTGTTATGCCAGCTCTGTGTAACCAGGCAAAGAGGCACCTATTCGGCAGAGTAAGTGGCATGCTGCTTGCTTGACAGCAGTCACAGTGTTTTGCTGTCAGTAGGTTGATACAGGACTAAAACAGCCCTTATGCACAAGGGAAATGGGAGAAGATGCTGCCTCAGAGACAGGAACTGGAGGGAATGACCCCTCTTCTCATTAAAATTTCTGTAGCAAACAGGAGAAATGTGGTGCAGGGGTAACTCTTCTTTGAGCTGGAGACAGAGATCTGCCTCTTGAACTGCTGAGGGAAAAAATGTGGGGTTTTGAGGCCAGTACATTGAAGGTCTGATAGATAGGAGCTTACAGGGATTGATCAGTCCCTTTCAACATCTGCCAGCTCCCACCGCTGTGCTGGAGGGCAGCCTGGCTTAAATGGCTAGAAGGCAGGAAGCAAAAAAGTAAAATAAAAATGAGTTCACATGTTTCAAACTAACAAAAATGGGTTACTGAAACAGTCTGATTTGGTTTTGCACTTTCATTTTTTCATTACGCTATATCTAAAACTGGGATTCTTCACCATAGAGAAACACACCAAATTTTGGTCATATATTCAGACCTTTTGGAAAAATTGTCTAGTGGATAATGATGCTAGAGATTAGCCTGGAATTAGTGCCGGAGATACGGTATAAGCAGCTAGTAGAAATATCATAGCCATTTTCTCAGAAGACAGTTCTAATAAATCTGGGTTCCCTTTTGTAAATTACCACATTATTTATTGTGCTTGCTTCAGCTTTTGTCCAAATATGGATGTGTTAATGCTAGGGATGAGAATTCAGTGCTTGAGTCTCTGCTTTACTAAATTATTTTTTTTAGGAGAAATAGATGGAAGGTAAAAATGGCTGGACACATCATAGTTCAAAAAAAGCAAACTCAAAGATACAAACTGATATTCCAGTTATTCCACAGGAAATGGACTTTCTTCGGGGTGTTGACTTTTTTCTTAATAAAAAAATAAGACTTCTGAAGTTTAAAAATGCACATTTTTTTGTTATCAGATGAACCACTAAATACCAATTTTATTACACTATGCCACTAAGACATACTATTTTATTTCATAGCGTGAATTTGCTTCATGAGACCAAGTCTATAACATCTTATACTTAGTAGTTCACAGCCTGGGTACTAGATAGATGAAGGAGTAGATAGGAAAGAGAACACAGGTTGGAGAGAAATCAAAGATCATTTTCCATCAAAAGGGTATAGACCTGCTATATAGCTTTGGAAATGGATTTTAAATTAACCAATAAAAAAGGTAGTAAATATCTGCAGGAAAGGAGAATAATAAGAATGTGTTTTCTTGAAAGTCTCTATGAGGAGCACTTTTCTTGAAGGTTCCTGGCCTCTCTCCCTCTAGCTGCTCCTGACTCAGATGATGTTGCTCTCTACGCTGGGATCGTCATAGCCGTGATCATGTGCCTGGCTATTTCCGTGGTTGTGGCCCTGTTTGTGTATCGCAAGAACCACCGTGACTTTGAGTCAGATATTATCGACTCCTCAGCGCTGAACGGGGGATTTCAGCCTGTTAACATCAAGGCTGCAAGGCAAGGTTAGTTGTCATTTCATTCCATGTTGACCGATCCAGGGAGATGCTCTAAAGTTATGGTCTCTTGGGCTGTATGAATGATATTCACTGGATGCCTTCTGGCACTTCATAAAAGGGAGAAAGATTATATCCATTTGTTTCTGATGGTCAAGTGCTCAAAACCCACACTGGCATTTTTCAGATGTGCTCAAGAGCATAAAGCAGAGGACTTTAACTTCTGAAGAGAGAGCGTGAATGCGAGTGCGAAACACAGAGACATTTAGGGAAATACAGGTCCAGCTCAAATTTAAATCAAAGGCAAAGCTCTGACAGAAACAACGGAGGCAGGATTCATCACGGAAGTGATATTACAGTACAGTAATTCTATCACGTCTTCCTCCCCTTTGTTTCACTAATAGCCTTTTTTACTGTGCCCTGTCTCCACAGGCATAAATAGTAGTTTAAGAAGTACTGTACTTTAAATAGACAAAGTAGAAGTTGTGGTAGAACATCATTTAATAATGAGCATTTTTATCACTGGTGCATAACAGTTTGATTATTTCCACACTTCACTGGCCAGAAAAAAAGCACTAAAGTTAGTTCTGGCTTTTTCAAGACCCATATTTAGGCTGTAGGGATCCTCTCTTTTCCCCAGTATGTGTGCAAAAAGAATAAATCAAACTAAGAAAGAGTTAAGATGACAAGAGAGTTGTGGAAGATTAGCAGAAGTGTCATTTTCTTTGCTTTTCATTACTTTAAAAACGAATTTCCAAAAAGTGTGATGCAGGTACTAGTCCCGCACTGTGGGGAGTCAGGAGCACAATGGCTTCATAGGTTTGTTCTGTCTTTTATTTCAAGAATGCTGTCATTAGACCAATTAGATACATTGGTTAATGATTCTCACTTAGCATCTAGAGAGGCCCTATTAGTTAATAAAACTAGATCTACTGAGTAAGGAAGGCATCATGCCCTGAGGCTAATAATGTCATACTGTAGATCTGAGTGCAGCCTGGAAAAGTAATTCCAGTGAAAAATCCTTAGAGCAGAAACATACTGTAATTTTGTATGACAATTAGATTCCATAGCAGCTGGGTCAGTATAAACCCTGGGAGTTTGCTGGAGAGACGCATGGAAAAAGAGAGCAAGGTCAGTCTGCACGGACTTTGCGTAGCTAAACCTTTGGTATGAAATGCAAAATGCAAACTTAAATCACTAGCCAGAAGAAAGTCATCAAAACTGAGAGGTAATATGTTTCTTCCTTCTCGTCTCCAATGCAGACCTCCTGGCAGTGCCACCAGACCTCACTTCTGCTGCAGCCATGTACAGGGGTCCTGTTTATGCCTTGCATGACGTCTCTGATAAAATCCCAATGACCAATTCTCCAATCCTCGACCCGCTGCCCAACCTGAAAATCAAGGTTTATAACACCTCTGGCGCAGTCACTCCCCAGGATGACCTCTCTGACTTCTCCTCCAAGCTGTCCCCACAGATTACACAGTCACTGCTAGAGAATGAGACCCTGAACATGAAAAACCAAAGCCTTGCTCGGCAAACAGACCCATCATGCACTGCATTTGGGACCTTCAACTCTTTAGGAGGTCACCTAGTAATTCCTAATTCAGGTAAGTGCTAGCCATGTTGGCTTAAAGGCTCAGTTGTTTTGTGTTCTTAAGTGGAGTTAGCTTGCCTTTGTGTAGGAAACAGCAGGGTCACTCCTGGGACTCTGCCTTTTCTTTGCTCAGAAGGAACAGATCTTTTTTTCCCCCTTCAGGTCTACCAAGGTGCTTCAAGTATTCTTTTCCCAAAGTCCTGGCCACCCTTTTAACAGAATATTGCAGGCCTCTTGGCCACTTTCTGAGACATTCAAGGCTTCAGAGCTTCCCTGTCTGAAGTGAGAGTTATCATCCTTGACTTTTTTCCTTTCATGCAGCTCTACAAAAGGGACTCCACACCAGAAAGCCTCAACCTTGTCATCACACATAAAAAGGACAAATTAATTAAAAAACAAATCGGTTTTTCCACTTCCAATTCATTGCAGACTGTGTGGTATTGAAGTAGGACAGCAGAATACTAATTTTTGGAAGGATTTTTTCCTGCACACGTTGCATACCCAAGGAAAATAAGGCCCAAGAGTGTCTATTTTATATTTGTCTCCTTGTTATACATATTGTTGCCTTGTTTTACAACTAGGAAAGGGGAGGACTGAGCAGCAACTGCTTTTGGATGTACTTGCAAAGTACTGCTCAGTCCTTCTCATACATTATGAGGCCAGGCTCCTGGTCCACTCTTCAAGCCACCCAGGCACGGGGAAGCATTTTCAGAGTATCCAGGGAGCTCCCGGGCAGCCTGAGGAGAGCTCCGCTCTTGCAACCAGATTTCTGAGGAGGGCCATATGCCTGTTTAGTTCCTAAATGGAGTATTGACATTCAAAGGAAGTTCAGCACCTAGATGTTCCCTCAGGTTTGACACACTAATGAAGAGCTACATTAACATCTGAAGTGGGATTGAATCAAGTGCACAAAACAGTAGATGTTGGAGATATGCAGGATATGCAGTGGGTCTGGAGTCCCCCTGCCCTGCTTCTCTGGAGCTCTGAGTCCATGTATGACCACAGTATATGTGAGACCACAACTCCCTGATGAGATAGCTCAAGGTCTTATGGCTTTTTTTGCCTTCCTCCTGTACATGTGGTCGTCAGCTCCTGGTCATTGTATAGCATAGTGCCCTGACTGAGGAGACAGTGCCTACCCTTGTCTCTTGCGCCTTTGCTGGATCTTTTATTGTTTGTTGATGTTACAGAAAAAGCAAAAAGCTTAGGTGGCTTGGAACCTAGATGGCTTGGTCCTTCCAGGATGCAGCCCTACCCTCCCCAGGAAGCAGCCAAAAGTGATCAGGGAGCAGTAGACCTTCTCTCTGAGCTAACATGGAACAGGGGGTAAAAATAGCTACTAAATTTAAAAGCCTGAGTGAAAGCTGAACTACTTCAAGAAATCTGGTCCTGACTTCTGAACAACATTGAACATTCATGCTAAACAATCCTGGATTTCACATTTCTCTAAGTAGCAGCTGGAGGTAGATACTAAAACTCAAGTTTCTTATGCCGTGGTGGTGCATGTTGTCAGCAGAGTCTATTAGTCACATTTAGTTCACATATATTAATATCAATTTGTAAAGAAGAAAATGGTTATTTATTGCCATAATCCCCTCAAAGTGATTAAAATAAGTTTTGTAAAATATATCAATCTATCTACTGCTCCTGTGTATGCCTCTGTGCAGCTTCTAGGTGTATGTATATCCACCTAGTGCTGTGACCAAAGCCCTTCGTTTACACTGCGCCTGCCCTTTTACAGCTGAGAACATGCACAGGTGAGGTTGTAACAGGCCTGTAAAGAAAGAAATGTCAGAAGACATTCATGGAAAATGTTTTCCTTGCTAATATCTCCCCTTCAAAGCCAGGTATGGGACTGAGCCCCTGTACACCAACACATGGGAGGGCACCAGTGTAACCAAATCATGGTTTTTAAACCGGAGAGACAGTGCCGTGCGAAGTTTCTATAAAGCCTCTCTTGTGCACATGTATATATACGTGTATATATACATATGTATGCCTGTAGGTTTGTTTTCAGCTATGTAGTAATAACTGTAGTAATAACTATATTAAAATCCTCTCCACTGATTCCCAGCTAATCCACATCTGCAAAGACAGCTGGCTGAGACGTGTCCAGCAGAGTAAAATAGCTGGTTCGCGTGCCGTGTGTGTCACGTAACGACAGGACCCTCTGTTTTCTGGGGGGTCACTTGTCACATTTCTGAAATTTCAGTAATGTGAGAACAGTGTTTTGTAATCAGGAGTACAGCCAATCATCACTGAAAAGGGCACAGAGCATATTTGCCTACATGTTTTTCAGGGTTGGATGCTTGAATTTTGAGCCACTGTACAAGACTAGGCACTTTCAAAATACCAAGAAGCCCAATTTTGTCTCCCTGGTAGTCTAATTAGAATCTGAGCACATCAAAAGACAGGATGCCAGTCGCAGAAGTCATCTTTCAGGAAACAACTAGTTCTTGTTGCTTCCTGGGACAGTGCTGCACTGCCTTTCTTGCCTGATTAAGAAAGAATTGCCTGGGGAGAGATGTCCCATTACAGCTGTTGGAAGTTTTAGTCAGAGCTGTTCATTTTTCCATCATTTTACAAGGTAAGCAGCAGTGTAACCATCTGTCTGCTCTTTAAATAAAATAAAGGCAAGGGAAGAAAAGCCTCTTCTCTGCTCCCCTCCTTGAGTGCCAACACACAAGAGGAATAAGAACAGCCCAGCTGACTGCCACAGACACCAAGGTTGCAGTAAATGCTTTTTCTCCCAAGTTGCTGAGGTCATTCAGAGTCTGCTGGTGAGGCCGGATGAAAATCTGGCATCACAGGCTTCATCTTCTGCCTCTCCTGTCACTCCTGTACACTGGCCCACTTGCTTCCTTTCTCTCCATTTTATCTTTTGTGTCTCCTCTGTTCCGCAGGAGTAAGCTTGCTGATCCCAGCGGGGGCCGTTCCACAAGGGAGAGTCTATGAAATATATGTGACAGTTCACAGGAAGGAGAACATGAGGTAAAAGTCTGCCTTTATTTGCTTGCACATTAATGGAGGGGGAAAATATAGTAACTAGACCTATGTAATATGCTTATGCAAAGTCAGCTGCATTGAAGCTATTTGCTGACCTGGAGCTAAATGTGAGCAAAGGTGAGGATAAGCTTTGCCACAAAACCAGCTCAGACTTTAGCTTTTCTAATGAAGAGTTGCATTCTGCAGCAAGTCCTCAAGATGAGGGCATGCAAATCATAGACAGAAGCGAGGAAAATGTGCCAGCATGAGTTTGATGTGGCAGAGAAGATGCAAAGTAATTTCATAAACACCCGTGCTGCAAAGGGGGAGTAGAGGAGCAAGGTGACAAATGGGCTCAGCAGAGGGACAGGTGTCTGAGCACCTGACTTGGAAAATCCCCTCCCCTGTTATAATGAAGGTGAAGTTTTACTTTGCCCTTCATGAGCTTGGCTAGTCCATGCAGTGAAGAGGATGGAGTGAAACCTTTTGGTGTCCTTCACCCCTCCTTGCTCCAAGGTAGAAGTAAGCAAGTAGTTGTCCTGCTTAGCTCCAGGCACAGCATGCTGAGGGCCACCAAGAGCCAATGTTGGGATGACCCTGTTGTTCTCACTTGATACTTGCATGTGTGGCCAATTCATATTTTAGATCTTAATGTCTACTTAGTAGACTGGCAGCCTTGCCATTAAAAAAGTTTCTGAAAAGGCCAGGATACCGTTTGGAGCAGTTCAGGAAAACCTAATGAAGAGAAAGGTGAGATCTTAGTCTGCAGAATGGACTTGTGCACGAAGGCTGACTGGCAAATGTGAATCTAAGCAATCACTACACGGTACTTTGCCTCTTCTCCCTCCTCAGAGCTAGATACGTTTTTTGGCTCAGCCCCTTAATGGCTTTTATTATGTACTAAGCCACAGATGTTTATAGACTGTGTGATATTGAACACTCTTCTTCAGCTTGGTAGTCTTTCACCCATGCTAAAATAATCTGCTTAAAGAAGTAAGTAACCCCCTGTCACCCTTTTGCATACATTATTCATGGCCTCCTCTTTGAAAATAGGTAATTGCAGCTACAGAAGAAGTGTCTCTGTTCATATCTAATATTGATTGTATTGCTATTACTTTTGGCCGTGTTTTAAAGACACTTGCAAACAGCATTGAAAAAAGACTCTTCCTTGCAGAAGAAAAAAAAAATTAAAACCAGAGGGCATCCCCTGTTATTCAACTTGCCTCCAAATCTCCCTTTTTAAAATACCCAGTTCTTCCAAAAAGATTTTACTTCCTTCCTAGGAGGAGCTATATGTGCAATTATTTTCATTCCAGCCAGATATGGAGGGAATCCCTGACTCTTTATTCATGCAACTGTGGACAGCCAATGCCACATGGTAGTCTATTTTCTTCAAGGGTCATAAAGTCTCCTCTGCATGCTTTGTGATAGCTGTTACTCAGCAGGTCACACAAGGGATAAAAGGATAGGTTAACCTATATAGGGAAAAGTGTGCTTGGAGCTCTGCCATCTGCAAAATTGAGCAAGTGTGCTGAAGTACACCTGCAGAAGTGAAGGAAAATTATGAACCCTCACTTCCAATGAAGATTTTGAGAAGCAGTTTTGGAGAGGAACAGGAGAAGAGAGAGGGAAAGGAGATGGAGAAGCGAAGGAGGAGAGAGGGAGAAGAGAGAGAGAAGAGAAGGAGAGAAGAGTGCTGCCTTGGCCATAGAACATCAGGGCTCATCCCATCATGGTGATAATCACTTCCTGGACACACAGAGCCCAGCTGCTTATTTGATTTATTGCAGTTTTTCAACCACACCTCCAGCATGCCAGGCTCTTCATACTCATGGAAACCAACCCTTCTAGGACATTTAAAATGGAACTCGTTGGGTGTTGTCTAGGTCACTCAGAACTGAATATTCACTGAAAACGTCTTAAACGCTGTAGGATTGTAACATTCTCTGCTGTTACCTGTTACCTTCCCCAGGAGCAGAGAGGGGTAAGTGGCACCCAGCTCCCAGCAGTAATGGTCTCCTGCCACAGTACTGTTTCCCCAGACACTTCCCCTGCTGTGGCAGAGCTGCAGCTCGGGCAAAGCCCCTTTATCTGACTGCATGGGCCACAGATGTTGCTTCATGTAATTGGTCTCACATGGGTACCACAGTTAGTGTGTGGCATAATTATTTTTTAAATGCACTGCTGCACTCTTACAGCACTCCAGCAGAGAGTGATAGTTGACAGTAAGGACTAGCTGGTAACATTCACTTTTGTGGCCAAGCAGTAACTGGAGTGTGTTCAATAAACCCTGCGAGACCCTATATTTATTTTCATGTGCACTGTGTAAATGCGTCTGGGTTGGAAAGTCCTGTCATGTGTTGATGTAGCTTGGAAGGGGACATATAGGAAACTGTAAAATGGGTGTTATAATCAGAAATGAAGGCAGTCTCTTTTTCTTGATATACAACCATCACTGACATAAGAATGTGGTCCCCATAACACTGTCCTAAATAGAACCAGTGCAGCAACAGAGAGGCTCACCATCACAGCTCACATAACTCCAACAACTTACGATTTAGCTCACACTTTGTTTATAGAAATATGAAATGAATTCTGAAGAGTCAAGCTGAAAGAGGAAATCTGTTATCCCTCAGTCCTGAAAATTCTCCTTTTCCTTCCTTTGTTTTCCTCATACATTTCCACAGTTAGTCTCTGAAACCTGTAGTACAGAAATTTGAGAGACTTCACAGCCCAGTAATATCCCTCTTTGTGTTGCCTTGCAGATTGGTTCGGAGAGCTTTCCTAGGCATTCTATTTATTCCATTTCATATCCATCAAAGTGTGTGAGAGCAGGAGGGTCACCCTAAAAGCATTATCCTTCTGAGGTGAATTTGGGTTCCGATGGCTTTCAGTAAATGCCACTTGGAGGCAGTTGTTTTCTCCAAGTGTGTTAGAGTGCTTGTGGCACAGTGGTTTTTCTCTTTTCCTGGACTAACACTCCAGCAGGCTGGTTTTCCTGCTCCTGCACTGCAAGCCCATCCTTGTTCTGCCTATCATTTGGGGCAGGATGGATGGCAAACAGCTACCAGGCTCTGATCTCTCTGATGGTTGGCTTTCCGATGGCTGGCTTGAGAGATTCATGTTGACCTTGTGGAAAGGTTCATGTGCTTCATGAAGTAGCTAAAGTGGGCAAAAAGATATCTATGTATACATACATGTATGTGGGTGTATATAGATACATATATAACTGAAAATGACAAGCCTGTGAGAATATTTTACATCTGCAGGTTTCTGTCCTGAAGCTCATTGGCTTTTTCAGTGCTGACCACGTGCTCTCTCCCTTTAGTCTAGAGAAGTATCACTGTCCTGGTTTAATCCCAGACAGCAACAGATGACCACACAGCCACTCGCTCACCTCCCTGCCTCCAGTGGGGGAGAGGAATCAAAAGAAAAGACAAGGAAACTCACAGGTT
>NW_010236843.1:0-33847 GCF_000690775.1 Eurypyga helias
CGCCCAGCCTGTACTTGTAATTAACCTCATCAAACCTGCAGTGACACGCACCAGTGTCACCTCTGCTCCACCCCTGCACCAGCCCCGGGCCGAGTTAGGGAGGGTGGACAGTACCTGGAGACACGGGCACCGATGCCCTGACTAACGGTTTTGGGCAGCCAGGATGGCACCCGCTCCCCAGGCCCAGCGCAGCAGACCCTGCCCCTTGACCTCCTGGATGTGCTGGTGTCCGGGTGTCCGTAGCTGCTCTTCTTCTATCCCCCAACGCAGCCATTACTGCTGCCCTTTCTGTGCAACCCTCTTCTCTCTTTGCCTACTTGTTTGCCTGACTTCAACGAAGTGTCCTTCTTTTTTCCTCCTGTGCTTGCTTACACGAGTTTTCTCTATTAATATGCTTTTGACATTTCTCCTAACGCCTCCGTATCCTTCCACAACACGCTGCTCCTCTGTGGTCAGTGCCAACCGCGGCAGAGGGAGAAGAGAGGCTCGAGGCAGAGGGCTGAATCTAAACTCAGCTCAATGGGAGCTCTTCCTTGTTAGAGACCATTCCTCGTTAGCGACCATCCCTCATTACACCATCCCCAGTGGGAGCAAAGACAGGAGGGACTCCAGTGGGACAATCTGTCCACTGGGAAACTAGTTGCATCTCCAAGGCAGATCAGAGACGATGTTTCCCTTCCTTAATTCATCTTCTCCCCATCCTCCTGCCCTACTCTTTGTACTAACGAAGCAGCCTTGAGCCGGCCAACACGCTTTGACCTGGAGTGGTTCTTCGGGCGCTGAGACGGGGCTCATTTGCGAGGTACAGCTCGAGTCTAACGTGGTGGTGGCGTCTGCTCCCACCTGTGACCCGGAGGCCGTTTTGATGGTAGAGGGATGGATGGAGGGATGAAAAGCAGATGCATGCGGGTGATTTGTGGCACAAAATGTGAGACACACGCAGAGCTGGAAAAGCCACCACCGGAAAGGCCAGTGAGCACAACCTGGGCCACGGGACATGTCACGCCTGGAAGACTGGAAGGCTAGCAGGAGACACAGTTGAGAAACACTGATAAAGTTGGTTTGAAATATTTACATTGTCCCCAAGAGGGAGAATGTGACAGGAGTAGAGAAGGAATAAATAAAATCAAATGAAATACCTTACAGAGGATTCTGAAAAATTAATACAGGTATCCGGCTGATCTCTAGCTGGTGTATCACTTCACTGTACACCAGCCAAGGAGCTGGCTCGATATTCCTTCACAAAATGGTTTAAAAGTATGACAATCATTGCTGTCATACTCAGCAGCAGCTACCACAGGTCTCTGAGGTTTTTCTACCGACAGTTTCCAGTGTAAATGTAGCTGTTGGCATACAAATGATTCAGTATCATGATTATTGATTACACTGGAGGCTGGTGGTATCTGAAGGTAGTTAGTCAACGTCAACACAGTGAACTGTGTTAAATAGGAATATTACTTATGCACTAATACTACTAATGCAAATATACATTATCAATCAGTGCCAGAGCCTTTAAGCAATACAATGTCATGCCTAATTTGCGTGCTTTTAATTGTGATTAAAAGTTCAAATTATTGTGACACAAATGGCTGGCATTACTCACTAGGACTTGGTTCAAAATATTGGAATTAGCTCTTGTATCCCTTTAATTTCTAGTACTTTCTTGTCTCCTTGCACTTCAAACAAGTCCTTCCCAGACTATAACCAATCTGATCTGCTCCAGCCACTTCTCAGACGGCATTTTATCAGCCTGATGCTGACGGCAGACACGTGTGTCTGGGACTGCATTAGGACTTACTTCAAAGTTTCCCCATAATGCACATTACTTGAGTACCATAAGCAATGACTCCTTACTGCCATCTTTATGTTGATGTCTTTTGAAAACAGAGCTTGAAAAATGCCTTGGAAAACTAACCTGCCAATTTACTATCCCTTGTACTTGCCAGGCCTAACTGCAGTTTGATAGGAAGCCGGTGTCTGGATCAGAAAAGACATTCAGAGTCACTAATTCTGTCAGCAGTACACACGGCACTTTGGGAACGCAGTTAAGTAAGGCCAAGAGAACTCATGCATATTAAATATTACTACCTGCTGAAACTTATTTGGCATGCAATAAACATTAAGGGCTGACTACAAGGGGAGATGGCAAGAACATGCGCCTGCCACGGCGAAATGGCAGCGAGGCGGGAGGAACGAGCTCACGCGGGGAGCGTGCCTCAAGGCCGCGTCCCCAGACCGGGGCACTGAGGCGGCTGGAGCGGCTCCCACGGCACCGCTGTGCCACACGTGCACTCCTGCTCCTTCTTCTCTGCTCGTATCCGCAGCTGACTCTGCGTCTGGGATGCCTGCGAGGTCTCTGGAGAGTTTGCACTCCGGTTTGTAGCGCAGACGGGAAAACAGATGAGGCCAAAATACAGCGGAACCTGCGATGGCTGCCACGGCCGGTTGTGCCGGGAGGTTAACGCAGAACGCCTGCACACGCTGCACCTCGGCAGACACCGAGGCCCAGAGGCATATACATCCCTGCGTACATCAAACTCGGAATGAGCCTCCCTAAAAGTTCAAGAACCATCTTGAAAATGTACAGGGAAGTTTTGCTATGAGCTCCCAATCTAATTAGAAAACTATGTCTCACCTTAGGGAAAAAGATAGATTTCATCAGACAAATGGCTTGCTAAATGCGGGGAGAGTTAAAACACTAGTACTTTAAAAATGGTAGTCCTGAAGCAGTACAGATAATTATGCATAAGAAAATATGTGTTGAAAACGTGGGAGTTAATGAAACAGAGCTCTTCACATGTAGCCTCACAAACACTTGCAAATAATTTTTTTTTTCTTTATAATTAGCTTTTAGATTACCTGGGAATGAAAACGGCAAGGACAACACTCGACAGGGATGCTGGAAAGGTTTAATCTGTTCAGGACTGCGGCAGGGCTGAAGCTGTCCCAAGCACGTGCTACAGCCAGAGTCGTGAGCCCGTGTCGGACAAGGTGGCCACGACCTGCTGGATAAAAGGGCCCACGGACGGTGCCTTGCAGCTCCCCTGACACCCTTTACCCCGTCTGAAGAGTTAAGCCACTAATCCAAGCTAAAGAAAACTCTGCAGCAGACGTCAAACCAATGTAAAGGTGGCCAAGCTCTACAGTTCAGATCCAAGCCCACACCTCAGTCACGGCTTTTCCAGTACTCGGTATACGCCTGGCTCCAAGTCTGCCTTTCCTTTCAATTAGGGACTCAGCTACATGAAGTGGCATAAATTCACTGATTTCTCTGAAACTTGCAACAGCTGACACTTTGGACTGTATCTTCTTTCTGGAATTGGGCCTAACTTTTTCCATTTTCTAGGATCATCCATTCCTGAGTGAGTTTCTGCACTAATGTTTGGGTCATTGCTTTGTACAGGGTGTGTTTATAAATGCCTTGTAACGGTTATTAAATGAACAACTGATGGCTCAATAAATCATCAATTCACCGCTATTGAGGCTGAAGGGTCTAAAGGTTGTTCACAGCCATAACTTAAAATGTTCTCCATCACCTTCTACTGTTCTGCTAACAAAGATTTTCTATCACCCACTATTCCCCTCTATAAGGTCTCATAACATACTTAGCAGTTGTTCAGTCTCTATAAGCGGCATCTTCCTGCAACCTTCAGTGTGAATACGCTTGTTTACATATGGATGTCACTAGTTCAAGGTTTCCGTAAGGAACAGAAAAGGCTGGAAATCCTGTGCTGTGCACAAGGCAGACTTACCCAGTCACCTTTGCCAAGGTGAGCATTCCGTTTGCTGAACTCGCTGTAACCAGCAGGTCAAGTTCGTTACTGGGGGGCACATGGTTTGTTATTATGGAGGGCAAAATCTTTTTCATCTGATGTTTTTGACGGAGAGCGTCTGACAGCAGACACCGCAGTGGCTCCATCAGAAGTGTTAACTTGTGTACTGCATTGTTGACTACACTGTTATAATAACCTGGCACTGCTGAAACAATATCAACAAGGCTGAGATGACACTCACTATATCTCAAACATCCCTTTTTCAAAACAACCTCTCTTCATATTTTCCTAGGCACAGCAAACAAAATAATTGTTCTTGTTCACAGAGGATAAAATAATTTTCCTTCAGATCTTCTTTTACCCAGGGGAAATCTCTTTTTCTACCCAACTAAAGAGGTAATCTATTTTCTTCATCCTTCCACCCCAGTCCAGAAGCTGTGTCAACATGGTTAACTGGATACCTGATAAAGCTGACAGAATGTGCATCTCCGACGGCGCAGTTAGGAATATGGTGTCAGTGGAAGTGACCCATACCATTTCACTGACATTACAGCATCCCTGGGAACGGCTATTACGATGCCGATAGATGTGGCTAATGCTGATACAAAGCAAGCCATGAAACAACCTTTCACAGCCACTCCAGGAGAGCACGAAAGCGTAGACGCAGCAGCGTGTGAAATGTTGCAGGGCTTTCATGCAAGGTGCAGCACGTTTTTTTAGCAATTTGTGGGACTGTATCTGCTGTGCAATTACGCTGTGCCATATACGGGCTAGGATTTATATCAAAACATAATGGCCAATTACACTCAAAGTGTTCTGCAGGTAGAGTATTTGATGAACTAGGATAGCATGAGGCACCACTTTTGAGTGTAATTAATCTTAATTAATTTCCTCATATTTAATATTAGTCTATCTGCATATTTAAAAACCTATCTGACACACCCCCATCATACTGCCTGAACATCTCCTAGTGATTTAAAATGAAAAATGACTATACCAATTATTGCATGTTTAGCTGCAGTAATGATTCTTAAATTAGTAATTTCCCAAGACATGCTAACGTAGCAATTGGTTTCTCATGGATTTGGGGGCTTTGGTCCACACACAGATTTGCACGGATTTAATAAGCAGCGTGAAGTTGCACCACTGAGACAAATGACTCTGCTGTGTCTGAAACGTGCATCAGCGTTAATGCTGCTTTCCATGGGTTTGGCTGACTTAGCAAGGGCAGGTTACACGTAAGGGAAGCAGAAACAAAGCCACCATCTCCACGTGCACACACACACCTGCCGTGGCAGAGCGAGACTGTGACTCACACCGTTAGTTAAACCCGAGCACCCCTGTGCAATCAGCTCAGCTCTCTGCTGACACAGGGAGCCAGCCCAAACCATCAGCTGGGCTCCAGACTGAACACAAACCCTGGTCTTCTCAAAGCTGTGCGCCCTTCCTTGAGCCCAGCGATGCCAGTTCAGGTTTGCTTTGAGCTTTCGAACCTACATAAAACTCACGATGCTTTATGCTTACATGGTAGGAAGCTCTTTCTTCTCGGTCCATGGGGCGAGTCACATACATCCTGCCAGACACAGGGTCAATACTGAAGACTTCCATCGGCGGCTGGTCGGCTCCCACTCCAGTGATGCTGTATCTGATATGGATCTCTTTGTCCTTATCGGAACGAATCTGGATGAAATAACAAAGACAGCAATTGATAAGCTTTGGACAAAAGCCATATGGATGTTTAAACAACTTCAAAGATCTGAGCCTGAAAGCTGCATAAATGAAATACTGCTGTCAATTCTGACAAGGGAGCTGTACGCCAAAGGTTTGGGGAAAAGCCAGGAAAAGTGTATTCCACATATTTTCAGCTATTTTTCTCCTCTTTTATTCATGATGATTATCTAGGAATCACTGAAATACTGACTTTTTGCCTTAGATGTGGAAGAGTCTGTATACACAAAAAATACTGGTTATATGTTATCTGGGCACCTTAACATGCCTGAATTGTTCAGCTGTACCCAGAGTCTCCCAGCCATTCGCCACTGCTGAACGCGCCATCGCCAGCTCCCACATCGCGCTCTCAGTCCCTGCGACCCCACACATGAATTCAAACTCAATCCCATGGGATTCAAAGAACTGGGCTGTTTGCTCCCTCCTTCTCCAGCCCTGCTGCCTTGAGGAGGCAAGGCCGGGAATGCCCGGTGGGATGTTCCCATTCCAGATGACTGTTTGTCGAGGAAAAGCGTGCTTGGCACATTGCTTCTGAAGCCCCTTCCCTCCCACACCTTGAGCACACCGCCACGAACCGAATACAGCGTGATGAACTACACGAACCTTGGAGACAGAGCTGAGAAAATAAAGAAGGGAGGTTAATATGTTGTCCTAGCAACCCTGACTATCTCTTTAAACCCAAATTTAATTTTCTGATCAAATGCCGAAAGAAGTTCTTGCAACAGCATGACTATTCTTGAGAGAAAGTGCAAGGTACAAATAAATTACCACCCCCTGCACCATCACAAACTGTCTTGGCAGTGTAAAAGCGACGTGCATAAATTTCTCCCTAACAGGTCTATGAATACAACAAAGTAGTGGGAAGATAATGGAAATCTTGTAGCTGAGAGCATGTTAGCATCTCTGCTACAGCAGCTGCACGCTCGGAGGAGGCTGGGGGGGCTCGGTGGGATGCAGGAGGCACCCGTGACCCCCCAGCAGCCCCATTTGGGAAGCGAAGGTGGTTTCCCAAGGAAAGAGGAGGCTTTGCTTGTCAGGCAGAGGAACTGCGATGGGGCCGTGGGCTGCTCTCGCACTCTTCCTACCGCTCTTTCTTCCTCTCCTGACGCGGGAGGCTGACAAGACGCTGCACATGTCGGTGAAGAATAACATCAGATGCCCTGGATCTGAGAATCTCCTTTGATGCCTTTGTCCAGATCGTTACCAAGTTTGTACACTGTTTTCTTTGCACAGCCTGCACCAAACAGTCTGCTCCCGTTAACGGCTAATAATGTCAGTTATTACTAGACACTGCCAGGATTGATTCGTGCTGCACCTACACTTCTGGAGCTGAAGGTCAGGGAAGAGAGGCAGTTTCATCTGTCTTTTCTCCACAGGATTCACTGCTTGTTTAGGCTATTAGTACCATGGAAAACTGATTGGCCTTACACTGGTATAATCACTTAAAAGAGGTACTGGGGACATTGCGAAAGTGCTCTCATGCTGCACACAATGCTTCCTCCAGGTTTTTGCTGGCCCAGTGCGGATTTGTAATAGGGACCCAGGTAGACAGGCATGAATCCAATTCTCATTAACAAAACGGTGGGTGAAAAACAGTGTATTAAAATCAAGCTTTGCTTGCACAACTGGGGTTTTAATGACGGGAACTGACATACCAGCTCAGTAACTGAAGTTCACAGTCCCCATTTTCAGAAAGCCAGTTTTTACCTTGCCAGGCAGAAAGGGCTGAAAATTGTATTTGTGTGAACATCTGTGCAAATGTAGAGGTCAAGCTAGGGAGTTCGAGTCCTAACCCACTCCCTACAGGTTTGCAGCCAGGCTCAAGGTCAGTGACAACGCAGGAAGCCACCGCTGGAACTCCAGCTTTGAGTCGGTGTGGGGTACCCACCCCAGAAACTAAAAGGAAAGGGAAAAAACCAGTAACCTGGGACACCCAGTTGTGTGTCTGTGTCTACCAGTGTGTGCCTGCACAGCTCCAAGGACCTGCAATGTGTCAAGATAAGAACAGCCCTCCATCCTTAACAAAATTGGAAGGAAAAAAACCAAACCCGAGGTATCTGCACTTTTCCTGCCTTTTTGCTCACTGGAGCACAGGAGCGTGTCCTCAGCCCAACTGTGGCCGGGACGTGAGCTCAAGCACCAGGCAGCAAACCAGCCTCCCTCCAAGGAACTATAATGGAAGCAATTTTAACCCGAATCACAGGAGGGGACAGTCTGTTAGTTCTTCGTGGACATTTTTCTGCTCTATTTCCTGTTGCATATAGTACCCAGATCCCATTGTGATAGAAGCATTAGGAATGCATAGAGAGACAGAAACAGGGAAAAGGAGGCTGGATTTAAATATTCAGTGCTAAAGGCACTCCATTTTATTTTCAGGAAATGCAGATAAACAGAAGCTCTCTAAGAAAGCCGTGTACAGTTTAATAAAGTGCATGCTATAGGATGTCCTTGCAGCACTTTTATTAGCATTAATAGGGTCTAAGCTGTCTGTATGTAAATCATTGCAGATCTAGGAGATGAAATACATCATAAGACCCACACAACTTAGTCTATCATGCTAAGAAAAATCCATGAGCTAATTATACTGCATTGAGGGGAAAAAAAAAGGATAGGGGGAAATATGTTGCAAATACTCCACAATAACTCCGTATTTGTTGTTAATTGCCACTGTACCACAATGGTTTGCCTGCTACCTGCATTTAATTCCATTTCCAGGAAGAATACAAGGATGTGAAGTGCTCAGAAAAAAATCACACACGAAGTAGCACTTGTCTCAGAAAGTTGCAAAGACCATTGACAACGAAGCGTAGTACGAGTTACTACCAGGGAGATATTCATCGCACAAAGGCACATGCTTTTTATATCGGAACGTGTAATTTTAGCACTCTTAATGAGATTTAAAAAAAAAAGAAAAAGAATTTTTTTTCTTACAGTAATCCTGTAACATTTTGACCAAAGGTTTCATTTACATAATTCCCAGGGTGCAATTTATTAAATCTTGTTGAGAAGTTAAGAACATTATCTGAATACAATGTAAGGTTTACTTCTTTTGTTGAAACCGTTCCTGAAGCAGTTTACTATAATAATAATAATGAAAAAACCTCTATTCCCAAGAAGCTCACTAGATCAGGAGAAAAAAATATTGGTTGGGGGAATTTAGTGGCTCAGGAGAGAGGTGCCTTTTCATTCATTTATGCCTGGGAAGTGAGAAGATGGTACCATATTCATATGATAATCTTCTGACTGGAGAACCCACTCATGTTGATTTTTTTTTTTCCACTACTCTTTCCTTTTATAATGCAGTCGAGAGTTGTGCGGGGTTCTGGGTTACAGAACAGATGGCAGAAGGATAGTTTTCCTTAGCTGCATTTATACATTTTCTACTCAAAGAACCCTCAGAGCTTTGAGCTCCTCTGGCGCCAGGCATGGTACAACCCTGTGTATCATGATGTGAGGAAGATGATGGCTGGTGACCATCAGAAGAGGAATTTGCTTGTAAAGCAGCAGCTTTTACTCTCAAAAACTTTTGGGGATGGAGCTTAGATTGGATTGTGACATTGGTGAGGGAAAACTCCCCAGACAGAAAGGCAATTTACAGTGGAAGAAGTGAGCCCCTGATCCTCCCCTGTCTCAAGAATACAGTTGAAATTTTCCATGCAGGAACCCTGGGATGCTGAGTATCCTCACCTACGCTGACAGATACAAATGGACCACCTGGGAACTCTGGGAAAAGCCACCAAATCCAGAGAGGGAAGATGCAGCGAAGCCAGGCACTGAACTTGCACTGCCAGACCGCTGCTCGGCTGGGGCAAGGACACCGCAGCCTCGCAGCGCAACAACGAAGTAGGGGTTTGCGCCTGAAGCATCGATGCACCATCCAAACAGAGCACAAGGGCTACGTTCAGCATTCACAACCCAGAAGCAGAACACCAAGAGATTGACTCAGCTCTCGTTTCTACAGGCATCCCAGGAACTGGGATGTGGTGCAGAATGTCACAGAATGAGCATAAGCAGAATGCGGTGCGATGTCACAGATTGGCATTTTCCACTGCAGGTTCTGCTGTAACACCTAAGCTGTGTAAAAATTAACATTGCAACTCTCGAGAAAATACAGGGCTAATCCCTTCAGAGCTGGATATAGCTTTTGTAGGAATCTCTCATTTAGATGGGCTTGAAAAGCAGCCTGTGGCTGTGACACGGGACAGCATCCCACTCTGCAGATAACATCTCAGGGTTCATGCCTCTCCACCTCGAGCAACTGGGTAGCTGACCTCTTCCTGCAAGGTTTACTGATAAGCAAAATTTCGACTGATGAGCTCCTCTGAGGTACCAGATTTTATCACTCTGTTTTGCTTCTGTTGATCCACATCCCTCTCGTGCTCGTGGCACTTCCGTTTCTCACCGCGGGGTTTTGAATTTACAAGCCCTCTCATCCTCGCAGGTGACAAGAGCCACAGGTCCCTCTTCTGCGCCAGGAGCAGAGGTAATGCAGGCTACGGAAAGCTGATTGCAGGACACCTGTGAGTCCATCAATTACACAGTTTTTGGAGCATGACATTGCCAGAAAAAATGTGTCCCAATGGAGATTGTTTAGATATCAGTAAAGGAAATGCCCAGTAGCCTAAAAAACCGTGTAAGGAAAGGCTGAACAAACAAGGACAACTGAGCCTATGGAACAGAAGATGGGACTGTAACAACAGTATTCCCATACCTAACCAACTACAGTTAGAAGATTTCACTGAGCTGTTCATGGACTGGGTTCTGCCCATCACGGTGGGCTAGTACATCTAAGTGCCTGGGAACATATCTGGAGAAAGCAAAGCAGGCCCCTTATACTCGGTTGCATTTTCTATGCACAGAGCAAACTAGAAAATAAATTTCCTTTGACGTTCTCCAACTTTATAACATATGGAGTTTAAGAATGCCCTTCAACAAACACTTAGTCTCCCATAGAATTCTAGGCAACATTTGCACTAACATGACCTGGGGAGATGTAGACTTGATTTTTTTGTTTTATAAAACCCATTACAATTATTAATGAACACATAAAATAATGTAAATGATAAGCAGTGTCTTTTATTATTAAGCTCTTAGCTATTTTGCCCATTAAGAAAACCAAATTAAAATAATTGAAGACTATAATCTGTCATGCATTCAAAATGCTCTATAGAAATTCAGACAGGCAAACATATTCAGAGTCTTTAAATGAGCACACTTAAGAGTCAGTCTAAGCGCTTATTCCAGGATTGGCTCATTAATTTTAGTGGAAATATTTTAATTCAGCTACTCTTACTGCTTATTGAAATCCTTGCTAAGGACTGACTTATTTATTTTTAACTGAATCTGCAATATGTTTAAGACTCATTTGTATAAAAGTTCTCAACTCTTATTTCACAGTTGTTTTAGAAGCCAGCAAAGAGACACATCTCTAGCCCTGTATTTTCAAACAAATTACTGCATGCTGCTTAAAGAAACACATATGGTTTCAATAAACAGATGCAAAAGCCAAACGGACAGAGAAAAATGCAGACAGATTTGGAGACCCAACCAGGTTAAGGTGGTATTTATTAACTTCTGTCCCCTTTTACAGTTGCCAATCATCCCAGGCTACTTCCCAGAAAGGCAAAAAGAAACCAGAAGACTCTATAAAACACTCCAGCCGTCTTCAGAGAAAACCATCTATTCTGCGCCTTGCAGGGGATGCTTGGACATGGCAAGGGCAGCTATCAGATTTGAGTAAGGGGAGTATTTCCACTAACTACAACACTGGGCTTAATAGCAGCCTGCAAGTCTCTACCCATTCCTGGACAAGCGACTATCAATTGAGCCAAGTTTCCCAGCAGCAGTATTTGCAAACAAGGTTAAGTAGGAAAAGATCTCTATTGGCAAAGAAAGGAAGGATGGGAACGATCATTTGCAATTGTGGATTTCTTTCTTCCCTCAACTGGGACTGGTTTCAGCTCACACATAATTTTTGAAAAACTTTCTATCTGGCCTAAGATAGCGAGATAAACAGAAGACAAGCAATCTTTCCAGATTGAAATCCATATTCCTGCCCTGAATGCTTAAGAACTCATCAAATTTCCCGGAAGAAGTGATTTTCTTTTTCCACATATTGTAGAGAGAGAACTGAGGACTAAGTTTAGACCAGATGCCTAATTTTTACATAGTTGAGGTTCACTGTGATAGTGCCCTTCTTCCTGCCGTTACAAAGGGCATTTAGCTACTACCATTGCTACTATGCAAGAGCTTAAGTTTCTTCCTCTTCTTTAAAATACAAATCCAAAGCCAAACTATAAAAACATTTCCGCTGTCCCAATGGCTGGATGTCTCTCATAGGTTAAATCTTCCTCTTCTCCAGTTGAAATCTGTATAAAGTGATTTATAATCTATTTAGTTTGATGATAAGAGAGTAAAACTAGTGTGTGAGAGGGATCAAAGCAGTCACTTAAAGTTACTGATGTAACTGATGATGCAGACTGCATTAGAGAAAGAAATGAAACTATACAAGGTTTGAACCCAAAAGAGCAGAACCTCTCCCGCATGCCGGGCCCGTGCTCTGCAGCCTTCCACGGAACCGGTTCCCAGGCAGCTCGCCTGCTTCTGACCAGGAGGAGTTTGCTTCCTCTGCACTGACCCTGCAGGTGCTTGGCTCAGGCACTTCACCAAATGTTCAGTTGCTGAAAGCTTCCAGCGTTTCACAGGTCCTTTGGCTTTCGCGCGGCTGCCTCTGTCCAAGGGCTGTTCTCCAGCGCAGCAGCTCCCTCCAGGCCACTTCCATCCACGCGGATGCATTTCTCCGGAGCCTTCCCTATGCCCATCGGTAGCTTTGATAGTCTTCAATCCCGCTCTGCCTTTTTTTTTTAAATTGTTTAACATGGTTTTTCTCCTTTACTTGGACAGAAATGTAACATGGAGCAGATGGAGGACAGGAGAATATAAATCAGGTTCAAGAGGGAGATGTAATGCAGCGGGAGAGGATTTCTGCCTGCGATTCTGGCCGATTACCATGTGTGAGCCCACCGGGAAGTCCGGGATGAAAATGACCCTGTCAGACGCACGTTCCAATTCAAAACTACCATGTGGGATAAAAGCAAAGTAACAATCCCTTTGCCTTGGAAACCCAATTTCGTACATGATCAGGTGAGCTCTACAAGCACAGCATAGCTGGTGTGCAGCAGTGCCACCAGGCTCAGGATCTGCTGCATTTTAGCTCTGCTTTCCTACCTGCTGAAGCAGCAAACACTTTATGTTTTAGCATGAGTTGTCTGGACACAAGAAGACAGGTCTGCCCGATCTGCAGGGCCAGACTGCTCTCCGAGTAACCCTCCAGCTGGGCCCAAGTTTCCGGTGGTGACTTGGGACTGACAGCAGTTCAGACGATGGCAGCCCTGCCAGGTCTCTGTCTTTACCAGTGAAAACTCAGTAAATTGCAATTTGTTGCATGGTCTTCATGATTAAATAATTAAGCAATTTTCATTACTTGCTATTATGAAGGTCAAGAAGCTAATGTGCCTGCATCAGAACTGGCCAATGCTAATGGATCTTCCATGTCTAATGGCAATTGATACGGCAGAGTAATGTCTAAAGCAACGCGTGCCTTTCTTCAGGCCTCCTGCACCGGTTCAGTGTGTAAGTACTCCTCTGTGGAAATGGTCCAGACTGTAGCAAGGTGAGTGAGAGGCAGGAGAGTGGCTCTGATGGGAAGAAAAGATTATTACGGATCAGCAGAATAGCACCATGTGACCAATGCCTTATCGCTGCCAGAACATTGATAGCAGAAGGGGCAAAACTCATTTTTACTACTCTTTCCGAGCACATTCTTCAGTGTAGTGACTGAAGGCATCCCAGTGGAGCTGCACGTGCTGCTATTGGGCAAATTTTGGCCTGAAGAATTGAGGCTGGTTCGTAAGGTGCAAGATGAGAGTGGCTGATATTAACTAACTGGGATTGGAACGAGATGCACAAGCCCTCCTGCTGTACAGGACGCTCCATGACAAAAGGTCAAAGCAAATACCTCTGAGAGTTCAAAACACACTGTTCTCATTCCTGTGCTGGAGGAGTCGTGACAGGCAAGAGAATATCATCCTTCATCATCTATTTACGAAGGGCTACACACTGCTATCCTGACATAGGTTACCATCCGGCAGCGCCTTCTTGCAGCTGACCCTACTGCTGTCTGCTGTGGGTATGCCTAAAAGGAGACTAAGTCAAGAAAAATAAATCACTGCAGAGGGACTTTGTCCTGAAGCCTTACAACACGTCTGCCACAAAGCCAGCTTGGCAAAGAGAATCCAGCACCTTTCTGGGTAAAACAGCAGGAAACCTGAGTGCTCAGTGCAGAAGATAAACAAGGGTAGCAAATACTGACCTACACAGGAGTAACCTGATCACTGTAACTAATGATTGAAGCCCTCTGCTACTATAAATCAGTGTAGACTCACTGGCTTCAAACAGAGGCATGCTAATTTATTTCAGCTGAAAATCTGGTCCATGGCGTTTAAAAATTAAGCTGCACAGCAGAAGAACAAGTGAAGAACCATCTTTGTACAGCACACGCAGCAATTTAACACAGCAGCACTCCTCGCAGTAGGACAGTGAGCTTGGACACAGGGACAAAGTATTCAGTGGGGAACAAACACACTTAGGTCCTCATGAAGGGGGTTTTTTCCCCGACTCAAGGGATATAATTGGTTTTTGTATGACCTTTGCTTTTGTAATGAGCTCTGCCTTTCCCAATCATATGTAGCCACGCACTGGAATCACATTTTGCACAACACCTACAGACATTACTGATCACAGAGAAGTGGTGTGGAGGCATGATTGCGAATGCTAGTCTCAGCATAAAATTAAGCTTTCGGACCCGTGTGCAAATAGCTAACAATAGGAAACAACGATAAAACCCTCTAGGGTATATATTCTGGAGAACAAAATCTGCTGAGGATCATGTTTGAGACGCTACTGTGGGAGGCTTGCAGAGCGGGATTTAAAGCTCTGCAGTTCTCCAAGTCTCTCTAATAAGTTTAATTATAGGAAAAGCGAACCCATTCGTTTGTTCTGTAGGGTAGATTACACAGCATGGTGTACACAGAAGGTATTTCAGTGGTCAGTAAAGGGAAACACCAATTGTGAGGAGGTGAAGCTCTCCATATGCACTACAGGAGCAATGCTAACGGGCATTACTGCAGGTCTAGACTTGATGGGCCTTATGGGTCGCTTCCAACTGGACATATCATAGAATCGTTTGGGTAGGAAGGGACCTTAAAGATCACCTAGTTCCAATCCCCCTGCCATGGGCAGGGACCCCTTCCACTAGACCAGGTTGCTCCAAGTCTCATCCAGCCTGGCCTTGGACACTTCCAGGGATGGTACGTCCACAACATCTCTGGGCAACCTGTTCCAGTGCCTCCCCACCCTCTCCGGGAAGAACTTCTTCCTCATAACTAATCTTAACCTCCCCACTTCCAATTTAAACCCGTTACCCTATGATTCTATAATGTATTGTCCACTGAACAGAGCCAGTGTGGGATAACTTTGGTCCTAGGATGACTTCTCATGTGTTATTTAGACAAACTGTCAGATGTTCTATAACTTTTCCTTAATGACACAGTTCTGCCCACGAACGGATACATCCATCAACAGCAGCTAAGCAGGACATCCGAGACCTGCATTCTTCCTTCAAACAACTGCTAGGCAAGACACCGCGAGAACTCTGCGGTCAGGAAAATCCAGCAAGGGAACAGCAAACAGGCAGAAGTCAGCCACGTGCACCCCACGCCACGCAATCCGGCACCATGCCCTCACGTACACATCTCTGTGCATGTACATATGCCCTGCACCAGCCGCCCACGCCAAAACCCTGCGCACCAGCTCCAGGCACACACTGCCACGCACGTGCCAGCTCCGCTCCCCACCACCCACAAGTGTCGAGGCACCCACCCCCCCTCCCAGCCAGCTCCCCTCTACCCCAGCCATCCTGTCTCATCTGCCTGCAGCTCAGAGGCTTTCCTAAGGGTCCCTCTGGTCGATCCAGCTCCAATGGGTGTCCTCTGACTCAAATACCCATCATTTCTGAAAATCTGTTTCAGGCATCAGGGACGGGAGATTCCCTTCTAGGAAACTTCAAATCCAGCTGAACTCTGCTCATTTGGAATGAATTCACAGGGCTGAATTTTTGGCACGCTCTTCTCTTTCATTAACTGTACTTCTGTGCGTGTTAGATCCAAGACCCCTGCTTACTCTGACTTGAATTCACGTTAAACTTATTTATATGACTTACTGATGGGCTTCCTGTCCACACGCTTTTAACACAAGAGGCAGATGAGCCTACTGAGGACATGGCACTGTGTATTTTAAAAAACCCAAAACAGCAGCAGTCATTTCTGACATGTTTTAGAGATTTTTTACATCTCACTTCCATTTAAGGCACACCGCTTTTTAATTTAACCCCCCAAAGCCGGTAACGGTCCATGTTACAAGCACAGACATAACCACAAGCGTCCCACCCTCCCAAAAACCCCAATAACGACGACCACGTTGGCGCAGGTGGTTCCGTTTGCAGAAGGCACGAAGCAGAGATGCCTGAAGGAGCGGCTCGTCAGCCACGCTATGGAACGGGTATTCGCAGACGTGCTTGCGCAAGCACACCCCACTGCCGCTGGCGTGCACCGGCACGCACGGCTCCGCTGCCCCAGAGGTGAAACACGCCGCAAAGTAGCCTGGAGCTTGGTGAATGATCCAAAACCCAGCCTCTTTGTAGGATCTCAAGAGGCTCACAATGACAAATGCTCCTATTACTAATAATTTACAAGGGTGACACATTAATTTGTTGATGCCATTTGCCTTTCCAAGCACTTCCATGATAGGTGCGAGGTGCAAACCACTTAACGCGGATTTGCTGTGCAAACCCGTAGCTCAGCGGACTTGGCTAGCAAGGACGGCGGAGTACAGTCTGATCTGGGATGCTAGTGCTCGACTGCCTTTTTCACTGCAGCTACTCTGACACACACACTGCTTTTCTTGTTTAATTTTTTTGCAGTATTATTAATTGATAATTTAATTTCCGATCTGGTGAATTACATGCGATTCCTTCACCATCAGTTAAATGACAAGTTTAGAGCAGAATAGTTTAGGTAAGCAGATTGTCAGTGCTTATGGCTGTAAGACATAATTATGTACAGCCAACTGTGTAACGCGCTTGAAAAAATTATAAGCCTAGGCACAGAAATTAAAATTATTTCAAGATGAAGTTGTACAAATACAGCTGCAAAAAGCTGCAAAACCCTATTAATTTATTCCAACTGTAGTGGGTAGTGCAGCAGGGTTCCAGCCCCCGCCGCCCTGCCGAAGAAAGTTTAACTATAACCCACACCTAATCAAAGGGCTGGATGTTTAAATCGAAACATGGCTCCAGAAAACTATTTCAGCTGTTATTTACGTACTCATAAACTTCTGGGCATCAGCCGGTAACTTGGCACGACGACTGCTCAGCGCGTCAGGGCAAACATTAAACGCTGAATTACCATATGTCAGCTTAGGGTAGTTAATAATTCTACCACATCTTGGACAACTTGAAGGCTTTTCTGAAACTGCTCTCAAATCGAATCTTTCCTTCGATCAATAAAGCAGCACAATGAAATATGTTATTTGTGGTGTCTGAAAGAAGAGATTAGCAAAATATTGTAAAGGCACCTGGCAGGGTCTAACTCCATTTCTCAACTGGAGATCCCCAATATGCCTATCGATGCTTTCAACAAGGCAACCCACACGAGGAAACGGCATCTGTCTGCACCTCACAGATTTCCTCTGTTACGTGCACTCCTGGTTTGCCACCAACCCCCCCGACAACCCCCGAGCTGTGTGTTACCTGCAGATCTAACAGGCAGCAGTTAATTACAGGAGCAATGTTTGTTCCACACTGCTGGGTCTATCAATTGCAGCCGGAGGAGTAAAATAGAGAAAGACTGCAAGCATAGAGAACACGTCCGACCTTCTGCTTGTTTTCCAAGCTGTGTAATAGAGATATCTCTGGCAATACTGAGAATAAGGACCAGCTGAAATCTCTGGGAACAGCCAAATAAGGAAGGAAATGCACAAATCTTCATGCTGGGCTTTATTTAAGGGGGTACTACCAACCCCAAATTGCACTTCTGTCACTTTTACTCTCAGTCAAGTACAGCTACAACTAACACACGCCACCACAGTAAGTAAAACTGATTGGAAGGAAATGTTATTTCCTCTGTGCATTTGACAGCATCAACGACACATTTCAAGATATTCAATACCAGCAAATCGGGGCCAGATTGTCAGTGCAATTCTGTTCCTGCCAAGGCACCTGAAATGTAAGTCAAATTATTTCTAGGGCTTGCTGCACATCTTACTATGAATATGCGGGAAATCTGGCGCCGGCCTCCCATGGTGCAGCCACGGGGCATTTGTAGCCTCTGTAGGACCCCTGGAAAGGATTTTTACTTAACACAAACTGAAAGCAATGGCGTGGCATCGCCGACAACTGCGCAGCACCCAGCCTGGTCCTCGCTCCTGCGAGTGGCTCTCCAGGAACAAAGCTGGGAAACCCTGCTCTAGTTTCTTCCTATGAATCACAAACACAGTCTGAGCTCTTACAACGCTTCTGTGTTTTCTCATGCTCTTTGGTCTGTTCACTATACCCAGTGTCGTGCTGGATTGTGTAGTTCAGCTGTAAGCCAGAAATACGCCCTCCAGGTCTTATAGATCCACCCCACCCAGCACAGGCGTTGCCTTAAAGCCCGCTGGGGACTGGTGACAGTAGGAGCGAACCCGGAACATGGTGGTCCCCAACGACCTTTAAGATTATCAGCAGTGAGTAAAGCAAAACTGTATCTTACAGAACATTTTCTTTGAACATCTTGATTTTTTCAGGTCACTCCATCCGATTCGCCATCGCTGATAGATTCAGTCGTAGCGGCCGTTCTCAGGCTGCAGGGCCCTGAGAAAGTGATGTGAAAGTCGCTGGTGGCAGGAAATTGCCTTCATAATACTTTCAATTTAAAAAAGTTGATAAAGACGCAGGGAATAGGTCCTGTGGGAACTGGGAGGGTTGAAAATAATCCACCAGTGAAAGAATTGTGCACTGCTGACTTTCAGCATTTAATTGGGATGGAATTACAGGTCATCCTTCTTCTATCAATCCCATACATACTCAAAAGGTGATAGCAAAGAGAAACAGATTATTATTATTATTTCCTACATTATCTGTTTTTTTATCAGAGGAAATTAAAAGAAAACAGTCTGTCACACATCAAAATCCCATGGCTGCTTTATAAGCCATGCCTTGCTCTCTGAGCTTGTACAAATCAGCATGGCTTCTTTTAGTTCAGTGGCTTTACACCGATTTCCACTGGCTGACAAGCTGACCCAGTATTTTTGTGGTGATTAGAGTGGGATATCGCTTCATGTTTATTTCTAGGAAGGCTCAAAGCTGGCTCTTGTGCCTTTGAGAAGCTGGATGTATGCGGGGGAATGATGTTCCTTCAAACTCTAAATCTTCAGGGCTTTTTTTTTTTTTTTAGTTTTTAATAAGAAGCAGGAGGAAGATTTCCTGACCCTCTGCACTATCCCTGGTTTTGAATACTCTACATGGTATGCCTGTAAACAGAAGAAGAAGAAAGCTCTTATGTGAAACTTCTTAAACTGCAGAGGATGACGGACAGTAAATGGGATGCAAGCCAAGGAACGCGACAATTAGCACTGAGAAAGTTTCCAGGGTTTATTCCATCCGTCAACACTTAAGGAGGCTTTGAAGGGGAAAAAGCATCCTTTTATATATTAATCCACTACTTCTGCACTTTCCCCCTATTCCATGGATTTAGCGCTTAGCTGCTAAATATCTACATGCAGAGGTTTATTAAGAGGAGATGCTTTACTTTTTGAAAGATTCCACATGCATTAGTTTAGAGAGAAAAAAGGCAAAATCATTTCGCCTGCTGCAATATCCAGAGTTTAGATGACAATTTACTCTTCCCCAGCTTTTAGTATTTAAAGATGAGGATGAGAGAAGAGCTAGAATTTCTTGCAATTTTATTTCTGGTCGCCGCCTTACTAAGAAGTCAGGTTGTGCTACAGACGATAAAGGAACTCAGCGAAGGCAAAGGGAAAATTCCCCACATTTCACCCCCATCCTGTTCTGCCTTGGCAGACTTCACATCTGAGGAGGCACCTTACTGTTCCAAGATAAAATATTTTCTTTTTTCTTTAAAAAGGAGAAGTTCTCTCAAGCAAGAAGTTGGGCAACAGCAGGGGACAATGCCATGCCAGTATTAATTAGCAAATTCCAAATGAATCATAGTTTGTGCTTAGTGGGGTATGCTTGAAAGCCATGTGAACTTTTAAAACGCTGTGTTGAGCATAACAGTTGCAGCTTATTTTTATATATATTTTTAATAAGACTAACAAAGGAAGAGCCGCTTTGGAAGGGCATCTTATTAATTCCCTCCATGGCCCTGTTCCCAGGCATTTGTGCTCTTGCCCATCTCTCTATTCAGAAGATGACATCCTCCTTAGCTCATCCCTTTTGGTTCGAGGCCACTACTGGGGCACAGCATTTCTCCTCTAATTAAGAGGTGGCATATGTGGCTGTCCTCACTGCACCCCGAATCACCTAGCAAGGGGTGCACTGTGACATGCCACACTTGTCATTTCCGCAGCCCTTTGATCCTGAGTCCCCAGGACTCCAAAGTTTGCCTTCCCGCCGAGGAGTGGTGCTCCTGCCGCGTGCTGCCAGGCTGCCTCCCCATGCCAGGGCTCCTACTGCGCTGCAGGTTGGCACTCCCACGCACCCAACTCCCTGCCTCAGCACGGGAGGCAGAACCGGGCAGCGGTTACCGACGGCGGCAACCACAGCGACAGACTCTGATCTTAATTCCAGGATTGTTTAGGTTGCGATTGAGCCGGGGCACCTGCCTGTGCAAGGCTCATCAATTCTCTTTGATTTGGAAGACCCTGCGCATCTGCCAGGCTGTGAACTTCAATTCCGATGCTGAGCTTCATTGATGTTTTCCCTCTTTCGCTTCTATATTGAGTTTAAAAGACACTGGTGCACCGGTACGGGGTAAGCAGTACGGGGAGGCGGTGAGCATTCATTCGTGTAGATGCCCTTGGCGATCCACGGAACGCCAGCATTTCAGCCCTGCCCTTCAGGGCGACGGTGAAGAGACAACAGATCGGAGCGAGAGCACCTCTGACCACCTGATCCGCGTTCCGCTGAGGCTCGGGAAGCCGGTTTCAAGTGGGCAGCAGAAAGACCGCAGAGAAGTCAGGATGTGGCCAGAGCAAACCACAGCCGACAGGGATATGGTGCTGGCGACGCAGCTTTGGAGGGGAGGATGGATGGAAGCCCCCCGGCAGTCCTTACTGCCGCAGGAGACCAACGTCACCTTCCGGGGGAGAAGCTCTTTCAAGGCGGGTAGAGGCAAGGAAAGACACTGCCAGTTTTAAAGGATTATGGTCTAAAGACAAAGAATGTTCCAGAGCAATTGGAAAATTAAAGAATGAAACATTATGATTTTTTTCTAGGCCTGTGCACTTCTTGAACCAGCTACAGGAAGAGAGCTCCCGGGAGCCGTTACTAACACCGTGCTCCTCTCGGCTGCAGGAGGAAGGAAAAAGGGGAAACAAAGAAACCAGGATAACCCTGCTGCTTGCAGAACGCAGGCTGCGGAAGGATTCGGCTACTGAAATCCACATTGCAGAGTGGGGTTTAACTTAACTCAAACCTGTCCACCGCGATTTAGCAAGAATGGCGATAATTGTGAGGTTGTCATGCCTCTTTGCGCTTGTCCTTGCCCTGGCAAACAGAATTGACCATGCACAGAAAAGCTAGGGGCTATTGCAGTCTGAAGAACAACGGCAGTGTCCGCTGGGATCCAGAACATTCAGAGCTATTTTAATCAAATTACTATCGATTACGGACAAACTAGAGTCTATTGAAGTTAATGGACAGATTTCCATCGACTTCAAAGGGCTCTGGAACAGCCTGTAACGTAGAAAACAATCAAGTATCAACACGAGAAAATGCATTTTAGTCTAACCCTAATTGCACGAGATGAAAGAACTCTTTCAGCCAAAACTTTCTGAAAGTATGCTGCCCGAGACAAACATCAAACATCTGAAATGGTCGAAATCCAAAGCTACCAGCGAATACGGAAAGAGCCTGATAACAGCGAGCGTGGCCAGCTATGGGTACCAGAGACCTACAAACAGACGTACTGGCTCTACCGACAGCCACGGGAGACCTCTACTAACTTAAGTAGGGAAGAAACTTTGTAATTTTCGGTATGTGTAGATATATACACTAATGTATTTAACTTTCTACTCAAATTTATTTTCTCTGAGAAAGAGATTTTTTTTTCTTTTTCCCCTAGAAAAACGTTAGTGATTAATTCCTCGCTACAAATATATAATTTGTCCTTTTGTCTTCACAGGACCTAATAATCTTCTCTGAGGGATGAATACGAAATCATGACACAAGCAATTTCTTTAAACTAGCCTCTCTTACTGCCTAGAACATTTAGTTGACTTTAAAGCTATATATTTATGTGACAGGCAAGCATCCATTAAAACCCACAAATCTTAAGGCTGAAGAGGTATGAAAGGGATTTCTTATTTTAAATGTTATAAGGGAAAAAGTTAGGGCAGAATACCGGGGAGGGGGGAGGTGGGTGGGTGATGGCTATACTGACCTTCACAATATTAGGTTCTTCGTAGAGTTGGTGTAATTAAGTATTGAGTCTGCAGAAGAAATAAGTTTTTTCCTATTAAAGAATCTAAATTGAGAGAGCACTTTAAACAGCTTGCAAGGACTAGCAGCACCATACTGTTCTCAACTCCAGCATTACACCTCCCCAGCTTTCCCTGATTGAAGAGGTTTAGCAGGTAAACAGATAAACTCCACTTGAAGTCACTAGTGCTGTGCCGGATGGCAGCACAGGCTGTACTGGCTTTCTTGATCACACAATAGTTGAGAAAATTTGAGGCAGTAATTAAAGGATAAAGGATTTAAATGCTCCATCCTGTCCAGCTCCTTCTTCCATCAACATTCAACAGGAATTTTTGCTCAAAGTGTATCAAAATCTGCCCATCTATGGCATGGACATCTATGCCATCATCTAAAACATGACATCTATGTTTTTTTTGATGGACAGATGAAGATCCCAGCACCACCATTCCCAGCAGGAGAAGAATGCAAACATCACATCACAACCAGAGCCCTCATCACATCGTCTTTGGGTAGAAAAGGTGCCAGAACACTGTCCACCACAGGCCCAGGCCCCAAGCTTTCCAGCCCGAGGCCTCCTTCGTCAAAACCCCTTGAGAAGCGCGCAAAGCACAGCAGTAGCTGCCAGCTCTTTCTCCGGCTATGCTGCCACTTCAAACCGCAGCGTCCCCCGGCCCCCTGCTAAGTGTCACCTCAGGAGACTACGTGACCGGAAGCACTGGCCAAAAGTGTGTACCTCCACGCTGCCTCAGATAACCACGACTGGGGTTGAGAGATACGGTTCAAGCACCTCTTATTGTCCTATTATCTGTGGATCACTGACAGGGTTGATTACAACAGTCTGACACGACTCCAAAGGAGCTGTTATGGTCGATTGTATCAATAGGTACCTAGGGAGCCTTTAATCCGCAGATGCGTGTGTAATAAAAGCACACTAAAAACACAGTATTATTTTTTTTCCTTAAAAGTTGCTACTCCTAAAAGCAGTGAAAAGAAGCAAAAAGTAACGTTCACTGTAAAAATAAAAAGCCCTGTCATTTTTCATATGACAGGAGCACAAAAAAGTCTGAAACCCAAGATTTTTCCCCTTTCAATTGTAATATAAAAATGATCCAAAATGTTTATGCCAGGAGACAATTTGGAATGACTTGTTTTCCTGCTAAAAAAAATAATCTTGGTCAGCGGGAATGCTACTGATGTGACTGAAACTGTATCGCTGCTGTAGTGTGAAGGAAAGAAGGGGTGAACTGTCGTAATTCTTGAAGTAGCAGAAACTTTTTTTTTTTTGTGTGTGTGTATGGTGTGCTCGAGTATGAAAATAAGCATGGGGAAGAATTGTTCGTTTCCCTTGGAAACTGGTAGATGGATGTGATTAAGAGAAGCCTACTCCCATGTTAGGTTCTCATGAGGTTCCTGGACGCTGCAGAGACAGGCGTGGTGCGAAGGCACACACACAGATACAAAGTAGCAGAAACTTTTTTTTTTGTGTGTGTGTGTATGGTGTGCTCGAGTATGAAAATAAGCATGGGGAAGAATTGTTCGTTTCCCTTGGAAACTGGTAGATGGATGTGATTAAGAGAAGCCTACTCCCATGTTAGGTTCTCATGAGGTTCCTGGACGCTGCAGAGACAGGCGTGGTGCGAAGGCACACACACAGATACTGTTTTAGCAACAGAATTGAAACGCTACTTAGAATATACAATTATCATTTATGAAGGCATAGGCGCTTGCTTTTTTCAGAGCAGCTTCTTTCAAACCACTGATTTGTGCACTGAGGTCTATGAGATGCCATATACCCAGAGCACAGAGGCATTCAAATTTGTTTTCCTGGAAAAAGCTGTTACAAAACGTTTTGCTTAAAAAGGATTCTGTTTACAAGAAAGGAGTTTGAAGATGCTTGGGAAACATCTTCTCATTCTTACGGCATTATCTTTTTGCAGTTTTCAAGACAGGGTATAAGGTGCACAAGGACCTCTGATGAGAATGCTGACTGTTCGATCCTGTTCCCGTTTAGTCCCAACATTCCACAAGAAGTTTTCCAAGAGAATAAACATTCATGATGCCAGCAATTAAATCCTTACTTGTACAAGGGTCTTAATGGTCCTGCTGTCAGTACCACTATCTCCCAGAATTTTAACGATAACCTCCTGAACGTAGAGCTGCCCTCGTGTGCGCCGGCACCCCCCCGTCCCTGGGTCCTGGGGGGGAAACACGGCTGGGATACAAACCCCATAAAATAAACCGACGTTTGACAGTCTGTTTGCAAACATCATTTAAATAGAGACTTCTGTTGACGTTATTAATGCCTTTAATATGGATTCTCATCTCCTCTTCTCTTTTTATTACTTTGTGTGTCTTTCTGGTTATTTAAGGAGTTGTGAAAAGAGCTGGTCAGCACTTCAGAGCTCCCACTGCTCATCAGCGACAGATGCCGACCATAAAGTTAAAAGCCAACACACACACAAAAAAGCCCAACCCAGAATCGTTTTTTCTTCTCTCAGGGGAGGGAAGGAAACACATCCATACCTCCCTGTCCTGATTTTCCCAACTAACTTCCAGAGAGCAGCTCTGAGCCAGCACTGAGCTCGCTGGCTTGTTGTAACTTCAGAATCTGGGAGCACCAGCTCTTGGCAACGATTAAGCACCGTATTACCTGGAGCAGATCTGCTGTCCGTCAGCTCCCAGGGGAGCGTTAGCGAATCCCATGAGAACATCCTGCATCCTCAAAAGAGGAATCTGCAGGTGCTTAAGCAGCGTGTGCCCCCTCCCCTCGTACTGCGCTGCCCTTTCCGGGGGTAACAGCTGGCTTTGGCAGCCTGTGTGTTTGATGATGCGGATATCACACACATGGGAAAAGGGTCACGGTTTCCAAATCATCTGGCGGAGTAATGGGAGGAGACAGCTCCCCAGCAGCAAGAGCCAGAACATCTCTGCGCTCTGACATCGCATCAGGGCGCCGGGACAGTCAAAAGAACACCAGCGATCTCTCGTGCCCTGGAACATCTGGTCACAGACATCAGACCAGTGGCGGTGTCAGACTGTGCCAAATGCATCTGGGTTCTTTCTTGTTTGCTTCACCCTCCGCACCTTCAAGCCGAACTAATTCAAATCACGGATCAGCTGGGGAATTTTTAGTGACCATGAAAAGCTGGGACCACTGAACACAGGCAGAACAGGGCAGATACAGTCCAAAGGTACTTCAGTCCTCTATCTTCTAATACACTACTGCTGTAGTCCCAGGCTCTCCCGGTAACCGGTTCTTATCCTGACATGCCGAATGTTTATGTAGCACTTTTCCTATCAGCAGCACGCCATGGAAATGAAGAGCCAGGCAGTTCATGTTTTTAAGTGAACTATGTATACAAGGAGAGCAAGGGACCTAATCCATTTGGAGTCTGAAATCAGATCTCCGGGGATGCTTTAGAGTATCGCCCCACAGGATGCCTTGAGTTTTTATCTAACTTAAAGGTTTTCCTAATACCAAAATGACACTAATGAATAATACGGCTGGATGAAAAAACTTCTTATAAAAGTCACTTGCAACTGGATTAAGTGTATCAAGATGTTTTCTTTGATATTGTCTTGTCAGTTCATATCAAGTGACTCTTCCATGCTTTCATGTCAGGTAATTCCCAAGAAATTCATGGCTACAATCTAAAATAAACGTGTGACTTTCAAATCAGCGAGAGTGGAGTGATAGGAATTTTAAATTGCTGGGATAAAGCTGCTAGCTACTTCATAACACTCACGCTGCTTCCAGATTTAATACCTGCCTTTTCAAACACTATCAATTCACTTAATATGTCAGTGGGGAATAACATTACTTTATTTTATTTTCCTTTGCAAGGATCATGAACCATTTTCTCTTACAGAAATGTACCAATTACCCACATGCCAATTGTCCCAGACACACTCTGATCTTCCAGCGTGGACATTCAGTTCAGAGGCGCACAAAGCTTTCTGATGCTACAAAAGAACCACTATGGGCTAAATTCAGGACTGATGTAAGCAGGCAAATTTCTGCTGACATCAATGGAACCGCACTCCCTAACGCAGAGTTTTGCCCTCTGCCCTAAGAACCCGCCAAATGCCGATGGAAGTCGGAAAGAAACCTTTCATGTCAAAACCACCTAATTTAAGGAATTAGCAGAGCAAAGCCATAAAAATGGAGGCTGGAAAAAAGAGAATATATTGTTTTGCTTATGCTGGGATAGGGAAGTTGTGTTTTACTCTGCTAGCAGGGCCACTGGAGGATGGATGGGGAATGCCCGCAAGGCAAGGCAAGCAGTGTTTGATCCCGCCGCGGGCAGGCGGGATCACTTGGCACGAGGGTACCACGGGGAGAAGGGAGCCAGCCTTTGGGAAAGGCCGTGTCCAAGGAAGCACTGGGAGGTCAGGTACACGCGGCGGCACAACTTGGCCACTCAGCCTGTAGCGCTAGACGCGATGCCGACGGGGCACAGCGAGTTAGTGCCAGAACTGGAAGCTGTGTCGCTAAGCCTGCCCTCGCTAATTGGTCCTGCTGAGGGTTTGGGTACATTAGCCAGGGCAGAGTGCCACACTAATGAAGCTGTACCGCTTCTGGGACCGGGGCTGGTGGCTCTGTAGGGCACTGCCCTGTGCTGGGCAAGCTTTCCTGCCTGCTCACAGCCACCACGGCCATCTCCACCCGCTGCTGAGCGCTGAGCTGCCGTACCCTGCAACTCTGCCACGGGTAGCTACCAGCTCGCTTCACCTTCCACGGGTTCCCACGGAGGAGATGGAGCACTGCACTTCGATCCTGGGAGAGCTGGCAATGCTGGGAGCTCTGCAGCAGGTCCCCGCCCATTTATTTCTGTAATGAATTGCCCCACCGCTTCAGCGTTGTTTACAGTGATTTATTCAGAGTCTATTTGCATATACATTATATATGCAGCTCTCACCAACGCTTGGTAGACCTTATTCTGCATTGATTGGGATGTGCTGGGAGATATGCCAAACATAGTTAGCAGGGAGTATCACATTGTACTTGGAAGCATTTACCTTGAACTTAGCAATGCCTTTTGGCATGGAATACTCACTGTCCTCCTCTTCTGAGAATTATTAATAAAGCTCCAGTTTAGGACTTTAACAGTTACACCACTGATGCTAACCCAGGTTACAAACAGAAATACCATTCTCAATGGACTGATGAGCTAACTGTGATATCCTGAGCACTGGGGGATATCAGCCCAAAGAAATAGTGTTTTTTAGACTTCACATGCTTGAGATCTAGGTGATACATTAAGAACTGAACTGTTGAAACCAGCATTTCAGAACCAAACGTGCTTTGCTCTTGGGGACTAAGCACTGCATGATATTCCTCAAGGGTAAGAAATGATGGGATTCTCAGACTGAAGCCATCACACAGCTACCGTCAAAGCTCTGAGCTCACAGAGTGCTCTTTACCCCAGCAAGGTGTCCTGCACCTGGCAGCCCATTTTTATGACATCTGCAAGAACAAATACTGCTCTTCCCTAAAATTTGCTTCAATCAACTGAAAGGTTAAAAACAACTGGGTAGACTTCCTTAAGAAACAGAACTAAAAGAAAATCACACTAAAGTTATTCCTCTGAATTGGATGTGTCCAGATGCCTCACACTGACTAGCCCAACTGAGCTGACGGTGATCTAGCGAGCACCTCTCCAAAACCCCACGTTACCAACCGGGCTGGAACAGCTCTCACCGTGTTCCTCTAACCCCCATTTGTAACGCTGGTAGAACACTGAGCTCTTGGAGCAAAACATTAACACGAGTCCAATACCGAACCAAACTATACATTTGTGTGATTCTGTGGCAGGGCAAAATTAGGAAGAAGAGATGGGAAATAAATCAGTTACAGCCACGTGATAAAGGAGAAAGACTTCACTGTGTGTGCAGACGGTAGTGTAAAACCTCTGTGAGCCGGTAGGAAAGATATTAATGAGCATCAGTCAAATCTAATAGGAGGCATCAAAAGGAGAAACCAAACAGGATGCAAATAATGAAAGAGAGCAAGAGAGTAACGATACTAAAAATGGTGGTTTATGTCTCTTGGACCACAAGTTACAATTTAATTTGCACTGACCTTCAAGAAGCAGTCACAAATTTGACTTTAAACAGCAGGCTACAGCGTTAGCGCTCGTTCACAGAGCAGAATCCTGCTCGCCTCCTCGCTTAGCAGCGGCTGAAGATGAGGGATCTAGGGGACAATCCCCTCTTGAATTTTTCAGCTGTTCCTGGCAGACCCGGGCCAAGTGACAAGCCCCACAGCACTGCAGGAGCCAGGGATGTGTTACGGCTGACTTGTGCTCCTACAAGTGTCTCATGGTATATTCCCCTTTTTAACAGGTTGCTCTGGTATTGATTCAAATCAGTGAGAGCTGCATTGCTCCCCCAAAGGGTTTGAGTGTTACATAGGAAGAACACTTCAAAAGACCTGATCCTCCTTATTTTTCACACTTATTCCCAATGATGCAACATGAGAGAGCTTGAGGCTTCCTCCGCGCTCCTCCCTTCACTGCTATACCTTAAAAACAGTTCAAGAAGCTATCCTTGGCTGGCAGCAGCATATTGGGCAGCTGAATTTCTCCATGTAAAAACCAGCCAGCAATCTCTCAGCGTGGCTTCCTTGGATGAGTGCCCTCCACACAGGCTGGCAGCCCCCACGGCCGGCAGCCAACCTCCCAGGGCTTCTGCTTGGACGGAGCCCTTCTTTGTTTTATTGGTCTTCATTTCGTTTTCATTTTAATGTGACGGGAAAAATTTTATCTGATAATCTAAGCAAGGTAGTAAGTTTGTGCTATAAAAGTGCCTGTCTTCCGTTGTTAGTGCCACCATCACATATAGGAGAGTAATATTTGCAACATTATACAAAATTGTTATTCTATTAAAATGATAAAATGGCAGTGGTTTTATTACATGAGTGATTTTCCAGGCACTGAGATGCCCTTTACTGCAGACAAGAATAATAAACACATTATTCACCAACACATTAGGGAACAATCCTGTGATTTTGGAAAACAGTTGTAACAAACAAGTGAGTTATTACAGCGACATGCTCAGGAAACCTAGCCCCAAATCTTATCTACTGTAACTAAATGCTGCTAATAGCCAGGGACTCTGCCTGCTTTGCACTTCAGCACGTTGCTCCCAAGAAGTTGGCAAATCATAAAACAGACACTGAGAACTGTTCACGCACTTTTTTCAATCCCATCTAATCCAGGCCTTGGGATTTTAACCCTTTATTCCTATTGCAGTATTACGGATTTACCATCTGCCACTGCAGAATCCGGAGGATGAAGAAGGGGAAAGGATTAAATTAATTAACAAATTCTAATCCTAAAAGAGCGTTGGTGATGTTAGGGCTCTTTGAATTCTAATGAGGATTTAAAGTAACGCTGACTATTTCCCCATTAAAAAGGAGGAAAATAATGTCACGTTATCACATCCCCAGCCTCCGCCCACCCCGCACAGCACCCGTGGAGCGTTTTATCTGACGGGGTCTATTACAGGGGTCGTTCAGTTATCCGAGGCACCTTCCCCTGCAACCAGGAGCACAGATACATCTGCAAAGGTCACGGTCCTGTCAGGCTGTTGCCTGAAAACATTATCAAAGTTATATATATTATTGCACATCCTCTAAGCTTTTTACAAGGTAATCCTAAATCAGGTAATACAACCTGATATGGCCGACTGGCAAGCAGAGCTCGGATTTTATTCCCTCCCCTGCACTAACTCAAATGGGCTTGCATCCATTGCCACCCAGCACTGGCCGACAGCCTGTGTCTGCAGGTAATGAAGAGGAAGGTCAAAGCATCATAAAACCACATTTGAGATGCTTCAGGGCACCAGTGCCTCCACTTTAATACCAGAACACAGTCAACACAACATGGGAAGGCAAAGCAAAGCAGGGAAAGCTTCAGGAGGGAAAACACAGCACTTCCCTCTTAACATGTTTTGTTCTTGTCATATAACTCACACACGGGATGAAAATCAGACCATCGCTCGCACTCAGAATGATGTCTGTCTACACGCACCACAGCGATGTACAACACGCCCTCTCTGCAGCACGTGACGTCACGATGCGGAACAGGACAACAGCTCACAGACCCAGGCACCAATAAAAACACCCAGCTTCTTGGGGAAAGCACAGATCCAAGCCACGCTGGGGAGAGAAGTTCACTGCGGGACCTGGGCCCTTTGCGCTGGGAAGCAACTTTCAGTTTTCTGACACCGCCGCGAATTTGGAAAGGAAACATATGGAAAGCAGATGACATGTTTCACAAACTGCCAAGCAGATTTTGCGTGGTTTTAGAGAACATGTACTCCAGGGAGTGTCCACAGCAACTTGATGGTCTTGATGGCTAACATTTGTTTTGCATCTTCACGCAGAAGAACCAAGACATGAGCATTCGTCTGTCTCGTGTTTCCATACAGGTGCACGCTTCCCAGCCACGCCAGAAGGACAGATGTTGCTAGCAAATGCCTTTTAAAAGAAGGAAAACAGCAGGAGGGAGGGGGAGAGGGTACGGAAGGGGCTCGGAGGTTTGGGCTGCGCTCTCTCCCCGAGAGCCCCTCTGGGTCATGCAGATGTGCTGGCGGCAGCAACGGTCCCGTGGAGTGCCGGGTCTTTACGGAAACCCAACACTCCACTGCGAATGAAATCAGTTTCCTTGTTAGACGCCGTAGTGGGATAACAAACTGCCGAATTCATAATATCTAGAGACCAGTGGCTACATTTTGATTTTCAAGCTTTTGAAAGCTCTGTGCGCAAACAAACTCTTCAAAACAAATGCAAATTTGGCAGTTTACGCAAGAGTGAAAGCCACTTGGGGGGATTAAAGGCTGATGTACTATCAGCTGAGAAAATAAGTAACCCTGAAACACAGAACTAGAGCTCCGACATTTGTATATTGATCCTCTATAAACTACTGCTGCAAGTAGATTCCGAAGGACGCCAATTCCTTAGGTTTTAAGCCTTTTTTTTTTTTTTTAAGGTGGGAGGAAGCTGAAGAGATTTGACTGTTTACATAGCATGAATCCCATTTTCACAAGCAGACCCAGAGTTTTAGAAACACAGTCTGTACCACACAAGCTCCAGATCACATTATTATTACGTACCGATACCAAACCTACCGAAGCCAAAGGGAGCTTCTGAGGCCCTGTCGAAAGTTAAGCCTGTAGTACTTTATTTACATTCTGATGCTCTCTTTAGAGGAATGATTCACTGCACAACGTGATGCGTTTGCAGATACCCCTCCACCTCTGCGCTCTGAAAGAGGTAATGGGCGATGGAGTTGTCTGAATCTTGACCAGAGTATTTGTTCTTTTTTAAGGATCGCTCATCAGGATGAGAGCATGTAGCTGCCAGTGAACTTAAAAACATCATTTCAGAAACTGCAGAAAAACTTAAGCAACAGAAACCTGAATCCCATTCAAATCAGCCGGTCTCCTTTGAGACATACCGCTAGCCCAGCAAGAATAAAAAACAACTTTCCCTTCTGTACATTGTGCTTCAGAATACTGTTATCTTTAAGACATTTTGTTCACTTCTTGAGAAGGCCTTATCAGGGAGGCACAGTGTGCTATAAAGACTTCGTAACCACGCACCCAAAACGTGTGTGTACGTGTGTGGGTGCACATCGACCGGCAGAACTGAAATAGGTTTAAAAATACTGCCACGTAGCCAAACAAAGCTGGAAGATGGGCTGGTAATTATATGTGCATTCCAAGTAGACTACACACAGTGGGGGGTTGAAAGCATTCATATAAATTATACCAATCAGCAGAGAAAGGAGGAAAAGAAACACTGAGGGTATCAAATATGACGCTGGGCTATAACTGATACACATGAGTACTAAATCAAGGCAAAACAATTCTTCAGAAAACAGGGACTAAAATGTCATCCTAAAATGAGTTCCATCTACAGCTTGGCTGCCTCTGTAAATGCATACGGTCATCTTACTGATGTATTTTGAGAAGACATGATAAATCACCGAGTTAAAAGACCCCATGGAATGTGAATACATGCAGAGATTTTCTTCTGAAGGTAAAAATGTATCGCAAACAGGAGTTCTGCATATTGCACAGATATTTTTAATTGCGTGTTTAAACATGGAAGTTCAAGAGCTTCTGGGGTAAGAAAAGGGGTTTGTTAAACCCCATGCAACCAGCACATGGAATACGGGGTTCTGGAGTGCCTGACCTACATGCCAGGGAAGCCAGCGGACAATGTTTTGTTAGGAAATCTCCAGTCATGGTGCCCTGGGACAAGGGAATTAGAAAAAGAATTAGGATAATCTCTCCAGGCAGAAGATTTAAAGTCTGCTACAGTTATTCTCCATCGATCCCCAAAAGATTGCCAAGAAGTGTGTATCTTAAAACTGCTGCTAATTAGGAGGTTTTAAGACACTGTTATAAAATACCTTCTGCTTGGCTTGTAAGGGAAACCATTTGGGCTAGTAGTGTAGAGAACAAAACAGTCATAAAATGTTATTTGTAGCTTCTATTATATTACCATTACACTATATTATCACCAGCATAGTTACATACCTAACATAAAACCATTTAATGAAATGCTTGAACTTTCAGGAGACCTACTGGTAACCTCCTTATTTTTAGCAATGGGGATGACATTTGTTGTTTGCTGCAATACAAACAATAATAATTACACATAAAGATGCTAATGGGGATGAAAACTAATATTTAGTGCTGCTGTCTGTTCATGACTACGCACACAAATACACAGGATCCAGGATTAGTAATTTAAGAGGATTTTTTTTTCCTCCCTGTATAGGATGCTTTTAAAGTTTACATTAGAAGCAGTGACAGACAAGCAAGAAGGCTGCTTAAATGAATGCACACGGGCAGACTTCATTCTGCAAACTGGAGAATTCAATGTCCTTTTTATTCCTGTAAGAATGGAACAACCTTTAAAAAGTTTTCACGATCAATTTGCACTCTCTGCATTATGGCTGTTTTAAAACATGTATTTGGAATACGTCACATCTACATGCGAGCCGTGATGTTGTCTGAACATTGATTTTTCTAGCCTATAAGATGGCTAATCTTCTCTGGCCAAATTGCATGACCTTTAACTATTCCTTAAAGAGAAGCTAGTGAAAGTCCATCCCAGACAATTACTGGATATGTCAATATGAAAGGTAGAAGAAAAAAAAAATCATAAAATGTTCCCTAATTTTTTCATGCTTTTGCTCCTCCCTTGAGTTATTTGCACTTTCCTCCTTTCTGCTTGCTTCTCTGGATTTCATTAGCGTGCCACAGGCTTCTGCTTTTCAACTCTGGCATCAAAACTTGAGTTTTGTGGGATGGTTATGGTTTTTGGTATTAATGCTACGTAAAATACCACTTAAAACCACCAGATGTGAGACAAAAATCAAAAATAATCTAGGTTGGCCCAAGAATTGATTTGGGGGTGGGGGGTTTGTAGAGGATTTATTTTATTTTCTGTCTGCTGCCTTGCAATGGCTCACAGAAATAGCTTTCTTAAGACTTCTGCAAATGGAAAAAAAAAAAAAGAGTTGCAGGTTTAAGTAAACAGAACTATGCCTGATCAAAACACAATTACAATGCC
>NW_010236843.1:33877-46861 GCF_000690775.1 Eurypyga helias
AGTGTGCAGACAGCAGGTCTAACTTGACTTTCCATTTGAAAGCTCAGTTACTCTGATGTCTTTATGTCTCTTTTTTAACTGTTTTCTCATGATAATTTAGGATTAGCAGCTTTGAGAATCAAAACCAAGAACAAAGTTTCTTGAGCTTAAATTTAATTCTAACTTGATTCTGATCCAATGCCTTTGTACGTTGGCCAACTGTGCCATAAAACATCACCGAGTGGAGGATCACCGAGTGATCTTTTAGGTCTTGCAGGGTTTTTTTTCTTGTTGAAAAATGGAAAAAAAAAAAAAAGATTAAGAATTATGTGGCCTCAGCCCATTTCTAAATATTTGACTAAGAGTTTAATATTACAGGATTTATCCCTTATCAGATCCACTAAAGCGATTGTGTTTTAATACTGAATCCTTGAAATCACCTGGTTTATGAGAGAGACCGGGTCAACTCTTGGTCATGAAACAGCAGTAAGATTGACAAGCTCTGTTATTGCGTGGCGGTGACTTACAGGTGTGACGGCTTTGCTTTAGAGACCACTAGGGAACAAAAGGGAAAGAAAAAAGCCCATCCAACACTAAAAAAATACAGCACACAGACGTACGAGAGATTAGTCAACTCGTGTAATGATTTACTGATCACCTGGACCGTAGCCATAAATTCTGGGGCAAACTTCTCCTCCGCCTTGATCCAGAATACCGGTGTGTCCCGACTCCCTCCCTTCGGCTTCATGGCCATTTCCCGCTATCTCTCCCAGGGGTGATATTAGCATTAGAAATGTCACTGTGGGCGACAGCTTATTCCATTTGCACAGTGAAATACTCCTTATAGAGCGTCTGTGTGCAAATAATGAGGGTGCAGTAAATTCCCACTCCACCCTACCGCACACTCCCATTTGATCTGTATTAAGGTTTTAGCCACAATACAGGAAATAAATACTCGAGCAGCCATTCCCCTCCCCTCTGAAGAATGATCAACCTCCTACAAGACACGATCAAAGCTGCTCCCTCTGCAACCTCCCTGGATGTCTAGCTGTACCAATGCCTCCGAACACTCCTGAGAGCACCAGCCTCTGCCTCCAAGCACACGGGAGTCCTGCGGTTCCAAGAATGAGCTGGGGACGGGTTTATGACAAACAGGACACAACTTGACCCCGAAGCAGCTGGAGACAGGAGGGAAATTCAAACAGGAACTGGGAGTCTATCTGGAGGAACCTATTTCAAGTTGGATGAAGGCTAACCCTATTCCCTGCGGTCATGCCCTTCAGCTCATGCCACAGGAAGGAAGAAGGGGAAAAAAAGCAGAGCCTGCTGGATCTGCTAGCAGGAGACATTGCTGTGTGTTAGGGGGAGCCACAGGAGTGAAACTGTGAAATTCAGAGGGAACACTAGCTTTCTGTGAAAAGGATTAATGCAAGAAAGCCATGGGTTTAAAATAGCCTAATTGACCCAAGCATAATGTAGTTCAGAGTCACATGGTGAAAGTCAGGCAGTATTTAAAAGCCTCCTCATCATTTAATATAACATTTCTGGTAATAGAATATTTAAATCCTATTTTATCAAAATCTCATCACTCAAGTGTAGGAGCCTTTTCCATTGCTGGAGCATACAGTGTTATAAATTCATGAAGGTCGTAATTATGAGCAGCTTCAACACTGCAAATGTGTTTGGCAAAGATATTATGTCCTTTCTAAACAAGATGTGGGCGACTCCAGCACACATTCAGAGTCACAGGGTTTTGCTTTTCACGTGCCTTGCAAGCAGTAGACTGTTCTCTGTTCCCTTTTCCCAGTGATTCCCACTTGGCTAGAAATGTCCCGACGCCAAAAGGTCACCCCAAAACTACCACTGACACTTAGTCCAGTGAGCAGACATAGAGCAACACTCCTTTCTCATGAAACTGGAAAAGTAGCATGTCCAAATCCTTATTTAATTCAGCCATTTCACATCTGAGTAATTAGCCAGGCAAGAGATCATTTCCCAGGATACAAGGACTGATTACCCTAAGTGAGACTCGAGCTTCCCCAGACCAGCACTGCTGGGGACTCGGTGGCCACAGCTCAGCCCCCACAAGCTGTCCTCTCTCTCAGGAGATAACACTCCCTTTGTTCACTTTTTTTGATAGGGAAACTGCTTCTTGTCTGGATGTAAAACGAGGATGTCCCTCCAGAGCCACCGCTGAGCTCTCGATGTTTCCAGGCAGTGCTCAGATCAGAGCCGAACTCGGGGCTCCTGGGTCACTTCCCGGCAGTGACTATTTTGCTCAAAACTTCTTCATGATGCCAGGATCGCGCAACATTCCACTCAAAGCTGGACATCTGAGCACTACCTGAAACACTGCAAAGCACAACGCCTGTCACAGATCCCACGGCAACCAGGGCTGCTCGCGGGCGGGAGCTGGTGGAAGTACCAAGCGCGCAGAACAGGCCTCTCTGTAACGCCCGGGCAACTAAAAAGGATTCATCTGGGGCAGCTGAGCTGCTCTGAGTTTACACTGTAAGGAAGGAGATGAAACTCCTGTGACAGTTTCGTACCGGGCTGGCTCTGAGCAGGCTGCAGCGCAGGGAAGCCAGTTTGTGAGGCTGTGACAAAACCAACTCTGCTCCCTCTGTCCTCATTCAGCTGTTTCTAAGCCCTAGAAAACCAGTCTGGCTGCTACTGCAAAAGGCAAAAAAAAAGAGAAATATTGTGAAACAGTAGTACCAAAGCCCAGGGCAAACATTTCCATGTTCCATGCACATCCGTCTTTCCCTGCAGAAACACAGCTCAGCACCTCCCAGACTTCCATCCTCTTCCCACCTCCATCCCCTCTCCTGTGACGGGAGCAACCAGCCACTTCAATTCACCCACAGCGCTGGGAACCTCGAGCTTGGGTTTGGTATCCTCCTTAAAGGAGGCAGCAGATATTTTTTTGGAAGAAAAGGAAAAGATAATGCTTAAGAGTTCTACTCTTTAGGTAAAGCTACAATTATTTTTGAATAGGATGGATCGTCCTTCCACAGGGAAAACTGACCAAGAGGTTGAAGTCATCTGCATAAAATTCAAAGGCAAATCAGTGGCGGAGTCGAGATTACATTCACAGAGATTAACGTTATGTATTTTTTACAGCTTTGTGCATTCGAACCTGTACATGAATAAAAAGCAGCCACGTGATTTTCCATGTTCCCCAGTTGCTCTCTGTGACCAGGCCAGGCAAGCCAGCCAGCATTCCCTCAGGGAACATACCTTGAGAGCCGCTCAGAGCTGCTATTTGAGCAACTCCAGTGCAAACAAGAAATCCTTCCATTCATCTGGCGAGTAAAGCTCTCGCTCTCCACGTGCCGCTTCCGCTGCGCAACCGACGTATTCCAGCACACCTTGGTACCCAGCCCTCATCCCATCAAAACATACCATCAGCTGTACCGGTGCACAGCACGAACAGTACACAGTGTCACGCTCGGGCAACCAAATTAAACACGCTTAAACCAGCCCCTGGATTTGGGGGTACACAAGAACAAAAAATACAAGTCCACCTGTTAGCTGAGAAGCTCATGTCTGCCATTTAGCATCACACATCCTCATAATCCATTTATTTTACCAAATGTTCCCTTATGTTCATCAAAAACAGTTTCTATACAATCCTAATGGCAAATTCCAACAATTTTCCAACTCTACATCTGCACTAAGATGACTGAAATCAGTGGCAATTCTCAAATGACGGAGCCAGAGTTGGACTGGATCCTAACTGGCTACTTTTAATAGCAATTATCTCATGGTTATCAGAAAGAACTGTTTTTACGTGAAGAGGCTCATTGCTAAGTAAACCAGATATAGTAGGATTTGACTCATTTTCCTACTAACATACCCAGCAAGCTTGATGTGGTGCAGTGTCAGAGGTGACCACCCTTTCCATTCAGATCTTAACTTCTGTGCACAAGCGCCAGGTATATAACTTTTCTATTTCTACTGTCAATGGTAAAATATCTCATGAAGCACAATGAGAAATCACATTTAAGATAAGAAGATCTGCAGAAGTAAAAGGCAGCATACATAAAAGCTGCCATACTAGGTTTTTTCTTCATGGTCATGACTTCTAGGTTGCTTTCCAGCAGGATATATCCTTAAAAGACTTTTGTTCACATTCTCTATTCTCTTCTTACTTGCAAACATTTAACAAGAATCAAAGCCAACCAGCCACACAAAGAACACAGCCAAAATGCTCAGATGCAAATAAAGGTTTGAGATATGTATTTTTTAATAATCAAAGCAAGCTTCTCAGGTCTGAAGTACAAATCCCTGGAAGAAAAAAGAACCTAAGCCTTTGGTATCTAGCTAAAAACGCTGGGCAAGGGGACACAGGCTGACAAGAAAAATACTGATTTATACAGAGCCCATGGTTAATATTTATGTTCGTGCTCTAAATAGTTTAATATAATTGATCAAATCTGCACTTTAAGACAAAATTATGAACATGGTTTTCACAATGGGTGTCTCTGCTGAAAGATGAGGTTTTATGAAATGAAAATATTCCACAGTTACAGCATTTTGCTTACAGAAAAGTGTCCCCAGTATCGAGCACTTTGGTCACTTCTCACCAGAGAGAAGAAAATTCAATCTAACAACAACAACAACAAAGTCACCCAACAACATGACCTTTTTGATTAAAAAAAGGAATGCTTTCATCCAACTCGGCTTTCCCAACGAAGATGCAATAACACACCATAAGGAACTTGTTCCCAGGGAAAGGCGGCTGCAGAACACGGGGAGCTGGATTAGCATTCCGAAGGGGCCGTGCACACAGACCATGGCCCGTCCCTTGGCAATTTCCGAACCATTTGTGCTGGGATTGGGCGTGCACGTCGCACAGATATACTCCCAAAGACGAACGGAAAATTGTGTGGTGGGATGAAATGATTCAGGAGGGACTAGGAAGGGTGGAGAAGGTCTCCATTTAACCCTTTCTTTGTAAACCACCAGCCAGCACTAAGCACAACCACTGCAATTCTATTGTACCATTAAAGTGGCTTTTGGAAAGCTTTTGTATTTATAAACTTACCAGAAGAAAATGCCAAAGAAGGGAGTGCAAGTAGTTATACTAACAAGACAAAAACCAACATAAGTGACTGAGCTTTAGAAGCTGAAATCAATCGAAGCCTTTCCATTGAGTTCAGTGAGAGCTGGATCAGGATTTAAAGAGATTACAATTCTGAAGTTCATCTCTGCTGCAGTTCAGAATTTTTCTTTTGTTTCACATCACATTAAAGATTCACTTTTCCTAATGCTCTGAAATACAGTATGATCTATAAGAGAACAGAAAACAGAACTAAAGGGGGAAAAAACCCTCCTACACCTCATTAAGATCTAAAGTTTGTCCTTAATGTGCCTATGAACTCAAAATGAGTGTCTAAATGGAGACATTTTTTTCTGCTACAGGGTAAAGTGATTATAAATGTCTCTTTGTGCAAAAGCTTAGTGGTATTTTATGCAGCTGGCACTGCAGAGTTTGAAACAAATCCAAGAAAACAGATTGTATCTTTAAGGTTAGAAATCAAACTTTCCATTGCTGGAGTGCACATTTCCTGCTAACGGGCTAAGCCCTGACACCAGAAGCTATGCAAACGGGATCTCTGCTGCTACGTTAAGTGAACTGCTGCCTTTATTCCCCACGGCCTTTTTATCTATGCACTCCACTCCCAAACCATCATTAAATGGACATTAAAAAGTCATTTTTTGCAGTTTTCCCTTTTTGTGTATTTTTACCAATACCCATTCAGAAGACTGTAGGTGTCTCTTTCCTTAAGCTTTTTAGCCTACATCCTCCTATAGACCTGCAAACACCATAGGTGCCTTTGTCAATCAGCAAATGCAGCAGCTTCAGTTTACAGGTAGAAATATCCCATGCTGCTAAACCTCAGCTACAATAAACCTCACGCAAAGGTAGAGAAAGCCCCTATCCACATACCGTGATTCTTCCCAGGCTTTGGAGGCATTTCAATGCCAAGCACATATTTTGCATATATCCTTTCTACCCGATTGACTCTCAAAAGCTCAAGAAACCCTATAAAACCATATAATGAAATCACACTTTGCCTTCTCTTCCACACCCTCACAAGCCCTGGGTGAGAGCAGAAGGGACTAGTCTGCAGATTCCCGGGAGGTTACTGCTGCCGGGCACGGCAGGAGGAGGAGCAGCTCCGAGAGCAAGGATCTCGCTCTCCACCCCTCAAGCAATCTGTGCTGAAACCGCTTGGTGATGTGTAGGTTAAAAACAGCCTCTTGAGGTTCATTTGACTCCCACACAATTGTGGAAGCCACGAAGTGGTCTGCCCTCCGCATGATGAACTACCCAACGACTGGCAGCGGTGTTCTAATTTGAGCTCCCGACTAGTCCTAACGAATAACCTCGCGTACAGCACAGGCCGCAGAGAAAGGACTGGTCTCCTATCCCTAGCTAAAAGCAGATGAGGAAAAAATCCTATTTTTGGCTACAACTGCCGTTTGATCTTCCACAAGCAGCCCTGCTTCTAATAAAACTCCACACTCAATTGCGCTCAGTAGGGACACCGCAGCGAAGAGCGGAGGGCATGGAAGATGCAGGCTTGGAGAATGGCAAATGAGTCTGTGAACCAGCTGGATTTATGACCCACAGTTTGATCCAAAGTGGTTTGTGGCCAGTAATTCCTGCCGGCACTGTACAGTAACACTCCGTGCTACTCTGCAGATGAGGGGAATCTATTCTTTCCAAGATCCGTGATTGCTGCGAGAAACTTTCTCTGTGCTGTGATCTCTAGAACTTGATCAGGTGTATCCAGCACGGGCACAAAGCGCATCCTCCGCGTAGGCACGTGTAGCAGGGTGAGCGACTCTTACAGCATACTGCTATTAGTATTCCTTACATACGTGTAAATGTCTGGGTTGGGAGAGTGTGTCAGGTTAATTCATAGCTCTGTGACTAATATCACTGGAGTCGACGGGAGCAGCTCTGTGATTACGGTCTGACTCAGCACAGGTACCAGAGCAGCTGCACAGCCCAGCCCAGACCCGCGGGAGCACCCGTGTGGGGTACTGATCCCAGCACTTCATATCCCCTAACTTAAAACCAGCTCCACAAATTCGAATTTCTCTGGAAAGCACTCAGGGGAAAACCAAGCAGATTACACGGGAAGTTTACCCACTTGGCCTATGACATGGGAAAGGGGAGTGCAAATACACTGTATCTCCCTGTTGGCATAATTCAGAACTGCAATCTGCTGTCACAGATACCTGCTCAAACACGACCTTGACTCAGTCCCTAGCAGCCGCGTGCCACTAATAACTGAGAGACAAACAAGCATATTTGCTTTATGTTTACCTTTCTCCTTACCCCCGCTGCACGGGCTAACGCCACAGAACCAGGCTCCCCGATTAGTCCTGCTGACTGCAGTAACCCTGTGGCCCTCGTTAAAGAAAGGCATTTCAAGAAACTGTATCCATTTTCTACCATCAGTCCTTTGTGAAAGTCGGGTTGAAAGCACCTTGGTGGTAAATCCACCTCTCCCAGAGGTAAAATGCAAAGAGCAGAGAATGATGCTCACCAGCGGAGAGAGGCAATGATTAAGGGACGGAGAGAGAGAGAACTGAGGATGAAATGTTGCCTTTACGAGATGCTGTGGATAAATATTGAAATGTTTCATTCTCAAAGAGGTGCTTTTGTTTTGTTTTCTGCTTCAAGGAAACCAACAGCGCCAGTCCCAAAAGCCACGGCATGAATTAGCCTGTTATCATTGGGCAACCGGAAGACAGTTCCCTACTGTTCCCTAACTTCTTCCTTCCCTGTCTTCAAGGCCAGGCTGGATGTGGCTTGGAGCAACCTGGTCTAGTGGAAGGTGTCCCTGCCCATGGCAGGGGGGTTGGAACTAGATGACCTTTGAGGTCCCTTCCAACCCAAACCATTCTGTGATTCTATGATTCTACTTACTGATAGTGGGAACTTCACTGATCCTACTAATACATTTCAAATACCTGGATCTTCCTGTCATATTCAGTATTCACATAAACTGATATTCTCCTTTTAAAAAAAAGGGAAGAGCGCGTTCTGGGGGGTAGCAAAGATTAAAGGCAGTCTGTCAGTCTGACACTGCCTGGTTTGTATTTTCACTCCAATGAGCGGAGTGTGTATAAATAATGCCTTTGATTGCTTCAAAGATGGGGCTGGTGTCGCCATGGCATTTGAATCACGGCGCTTTCTCTTTGTATCGCTTCTGTCAGTCAGGAACAATATAGAACTTTTTTGTTAAAGAAGCCTTTAATTTCACATAGTAATTACCTATTTGATCAGACAAAAGGTGCTGTGAATGAAAGTCATTTACTTGTTTGATGTGACTGAGACTGAGTGTCACTACAGCTGCGAGACTGTCAGAAAAAACACTAGTGGCTGATTAGATAAGCAGTCCTGAGCAGGGGAAAAAAGGAGGAAAATGGAATGGGGGAGGAAGTCAAGTTCTACCTGATTTAAATACAAGGAAAATGAGAATCCCTCAGAATATAATTGATGTGATTAGCAGAAGATGCCACCCCTCTACAGCTTCACTGAGGTAAACCTTCCAGCCAGCGGGTAAATGCCCTCCTCTCTCCCTCCACTTCATCAGACAAGGCTGATTTACAAAGCAACTAATGATCGGCTCGGAACTTGCTGAACACCTGCTGCTGTGTCACACGCTCATTCACACGGCAACAGAAAGCACGCTGCAAGGACACGAAGAAGTATCGTCTGCTTAAGCCAATCTACTGCTATTCAGATAAAAGCTTCGTGTTTGAAATCAGAGATGTTGTCTCCTTGCCAAGCAGAGCCTTTTTGGTACCTTCTGGGTCACAGCAGTAATTCCAGGACACAGTGGGGATGACTTCAGCTTGGGGAGTCTTGCTGGCCTCTCCCAGTGAATTACATATAAAAAAAAAAAAAAAAAAAGAGAAACCTATGAGGCTTAGCTGGACTTTTGACTCACCCAGACCTAAGCCCTGAGCACCTCCCTCTCTGTTTCAGTTTTGGCTCTAGCACAGACCCAGCAGCAGTTGGGAGAGGGACTCAGATTCAATGCCCTATCCCACACAGTCATTTGCCTCCCAGTATCCAGGTTGGGCTCATCTCTAATCTCTCTGTACCATTATCAGGATTTTAGGGAGGGGAGAACCATCTTCTGGATGGGAAACCAGTGAACTAGAACCTGCAGGATGAATTCACTCTCCTGGTTAGCTCGACTTGTGCCAACAAAACCCTTACTCCACAGCAGCAAAATCATCTCCCCCTTTTGTACACAGGAGCATGCATGAAGCATAGGGGTGGTTGCTTCAGCTCCCAAAAAGCTTTCCCTTCCCTCCACTTTTCTCCCCCTGTTCTCCATGAAAGTAGCAAACAAGGGGACTGCGATTTCCAGCAGAGTGGTGCTGCTAAGCGTGAGGCAGGAGCAGCTTGGGATGCAGGCTGTCTCATCTGAGCTCGCTGTTGGCCTCTGCACTAGCTGGTTAGTGCTGCACATGTTTAAAACATTAACTAGAAATATTTTATTCTGTTGGATAACGTATCAAACAACACAGCAATGAAACTTTCAAGGGCTTCGAAACTCTGCCTGGAGGTACTTGCAAGGTCCTGTGGACTCCGTCAGCAGCACACTGCCGGGTGCTGCAGCGCAGCCCAAGAAAGCCCAGGATGGGGCTTTTTCCCACACGTGTCTTTAAAGCGACTCAACATGAGCGACTCGTGTAGCACAGAGCCTGAACACCTTAATTTCTCTTTGTAAACACACTTAAAAACAAGGCAAAGGGTAGAAGACCAAAGGAAAGCCCTCAGCCAGCTGACAATTCCATGCTGTTTAGTGCATCCCAAACGCAGAAGGCTACTGGTATGACGTGTGTAGCGCTGGGGGAAGGCTGGAGCCCCTATGGAAGGATCCTCATAGCCTCAGCCAGGTAGCAGGAGGGTCCTCAGCTCCACCAATGCAAGGAAGAGAATCTGTGCCTGCTCCTGCCCTGGCCAGCACTGCTCAAAGCGCTCATACGTTTTACACGATCCAAGGCATCCCCCTTGCCTCGTCCCTATACCAGGCGGTGGCTCTGATGAACAAAGGGGCCCCTGCGCTGACGCGTGTCTCCTCCAACTGCATGCTCGCCCTCCCTAACCTCGGCTGGGAATGCTTTTAAGGAGCTGCTGCTATGCCATCTCCCAAGGAATTGCTCTGGAGCTACACACAGTCTGACAAAGGCAAAGCCAACACCATGGGAGCAACGGTTCTCTGGAAAAAAAAAAACAAAACACAACCAGATCCTTTATTTCTCTTTAAAGCCAGCTCTCAAAATTTAATTTCACAGTATGATCAGTTGCTGTGCTGGAATTACTTGTTTTCTTATTTGAATAGCATAAACCCGAACATATTAGCAAATAATACTCATAAAATTCACTGGACAACACAATGGAAAAAATAACACTGCATGAAGAACTAGGTTACAGAAGTTCCATCACCATTCAAATCAGATGTAATATGCATCAACCCAGACAGCCTGTATATAGAATTAAAGAAATCATTTAATTTTAAAGTAATATTTCATTCAATGCATCCCTCAGCGCGTGTAACTGCTGAATGAAGCGCACTGCATGCTCTACAAACACATCATCACCTTGTAAATGAAATACCCATGAGATTAAAACTGATATAACATTTATTAAAACCATTATGCAAAGAACAAGGTTGGGTACTTGAACTCCTGAAGGCAAGCGCTAGTTCTGGCCTCTCAGACGTGCACGCACGAAGCCGCTCGTGGCTCTGAAATAATAAAGAGAGAAGTCTTTTCTAAAGGTGAGGGTCCATGCTGTTGGAAAGAAATCTGCCCCTCCTTCCCGAGGGGAGTGAGGATGCGTGCTGGCCCATCAGCCGTGCAGGAGCGGAGCCCTGGGCTCTGCTGGGCGGCATTACTGCCCCAGCGTAGGGCACCAAGGCATCTGCTGCGTTCCACATGAGGTCACTGTAAGAGCACGTTAAATCCTCCACAAAGCCGAGCTGCTGGGTTTGACATCGTTTCTTCCCTCTAGACTAATAGTAAAGTTTAATAGTAATGTGTTTCAGGATCAGACCGTGACCTGTTTTCTCAGGAAGGCAGAGGCTGGAGTACAGAGAGGATTTGGTCTCTCTCCCGTACAGATCTGCTGTGATAGCCAAGGGATATTACAATCCCCAGACAGCACAAAAGTAAAGGAATCATTTATTTGAGAGTCCCAAGTGGATAAGGAAGGGCTGAGCAGAAGCTGCGCGCCGGAGGGAACACAGTGCTGAACCCGAAAGGGTGATGCCACCTTCTCGGGAGTAGGTGCGCAGGGGAGGGGTCTGGGGGGGACTCTGGACCATCTTTTTGCTTCCTCGCAGAGCATGCTTGCTGGTTATTCTCTCTGTGTATTTTCAAGACGTTTGGCAAGTTTTTCAATGCAGCCACCTTTACCATCTTCTCCTTTTCAAAATCAAGCATTGTACTGCTAATTAATCTGTAGGGGATAGGTCTGACTGCTTTAAAAGCACAGCTCTATTGTGAACGCTCGAAGCATATTTTTAAAGGAAAATCTCAGAATTTTACTTTATACTATTACTTCATTCTAGCCTATGACATTTTTAGCTTTGCACAAAGGATGCCTCTCTGCAGAACGCTAGCAGTTCAGCCGAGTTACACATTATAAAACCCTTCTATTTGTCACTGTCTTCAAGCCTCTTCAAAACGAATTCTGGTTAGGATATGTGAATGTAAAATGCTCTTGTTTCCTAATGAAGCGCTTTGAAACGCGCTGTAGGAGAAGCTTGATTTTACCCTTTCGCAGGCACAAAGAGGAGTTCTTGCCTTTAAATGTTCTACCCTGAAAGATGAATTCACGTAAACCACATAGAGCTCGGGCTGCCAAAAAGGGAAATACAAACTCTCTTCCCCAACCCTTTCAACAAATCTCAGTCTACAACAGAAAGAAATGAAGCATACATTCAGCATAAAGGAATTGAAGGAAAGACAAGGGGAAAATCCTTTTAAATAGTAATATCCACTGAAATTAATCTCCAATCACATCACAACAGATGTAGGTTCTTGACAAAAACAAAGAAAAAAATGCACCTAAATATACCCCATGCTGCCAGCCCTACATCCTTCTCCAACCAGTGCTACAGAAATGCACACACCCCTATACACGCACGTTACCACAACCCCAGCGCAAGCTGCGACTGCGGTACGGAGGTACCGTACGCCGGGCCCCGCTTCTGGGGATGTCGGCACTCAGTTACCAGAATAAGCCAAGCAGATGCCAACCCCACCACGGTCACTCTTGCAACCAAGGTAAACCTGGCACCTCCACGTTTATAACAAACTGGTTATAGGAGCACCTCTGCTGTGATGAAAGGCTGCAAGAATTGGGCTTGTTCAGCCTCGAGAAGAGGAGGCTCCGAGGAGACCTCATTGCAGCTTTCCAGTATCTGAAGGGGCTACAAGGGTGCTGGGAGAGGACTTTTTACAAGGGCCTGTAGTGATAGGACAAGGAGTAACAGGTTTAAATTGAAAGTGGGGAGGTTTAAGATTAGATATCAGGAAGGAATTCTTCCTGGAGAGGGTGGTGAGGCACTGGGACAGGTTGCCCAGAGAAGCTGCGGATGCCCCATCCCTGGAAGTGTCCAAGGCCAGGCTGGATGAGGCTTGGAGCAACCTGGTCTAGTGGAGGGTGTCCCTGCCCATGGCAGGGGGGTTGGAATTGGGTGATCTTTAAGGTCCCTTCCAACCCAAACCATTCTATGATTCTATGGTTAGGGACCTAATGAGGCTAAAGCGTTTGGAGAGACTTCACACTGGGGTTTGCACCAGTTGATGGGCACAGCTGGCAGTGGCTGAAGCAGGAAGGTGCACGGCTGTGATGAAGCCTGCTTGCTGTGCAGCTCCTGTCTGAAAAATGTCCGTGCCTGCGTTTGAACTAACTGTCTGGCACGCTATCGTATGCCTGCACTATTCTGGCAGGGA
>NW_010236843.1:46939-58758 GCF_000690775.1 Eurypyga helias
CAACTTGGTACAACCCGGCGCAGGAGCGGGGCATCGGCACGCTGCGGCGAGGCAGGACAGCGCGACGCCGCTCATTGCCAACTGCCCCGGCTCGTAAGCAAACGACAATTTCCTGTTTCTTAGCAAAACTGAACACCGGAATTAAAACATCTCATTTGAGAACACAAGTTTAAATTTAAACACTGCACGGGTAGAAGTATGAAATATTTTGACTTTCAAATATTTGAGCACTCGGAAATTATCCTGTGGAAAACGTGCCCAGCTGACTTTTCCTGCAGCACCATCATTAGCCGCTCGCTTTCACAAGTCACACGCCACGTCCTGAAGTGCTGGAGACTTCCTGGCCAGACATTTCTCATCTGATCAAGAGCACACCGTGACATTTCATATGGTAACACACTGATAAAAGCTCTCCCACACTTCATTACGTAAACAGGTATAGCTGCTAATTAATGAATTAAAGTGGAGAAGGAAACTGTTGGCAAGACTGGAAACTTGGCCCAAAATCTCCCCCGAGTAACATTCAATCAAGTGAACTAAGCCCTGTCAGTGCTTGCTGGCAGGTGCAGCTTTAGCACCCGCCGAAGAAAGCAGATTTTTTGCAATACTCACATTTTTTCTTCCCATTTTCCAGTTAGTAAGAAATTTTCAAGTGATTTTGCTGTACTAGCACACAGCTGATATCATTGCATATGTACAACAGTACTCCACATCAGGCATGAAAACAAGGAGTTAAGGGTCAAACAGCACCTCTCCGAAGCCGGCACGTATCCGAGCGGTGCCATCTTCTCCTAACCCCCTGCCATCCAAACACGGCAACATGTTCAAAACAGAGCGAAGCCGTGAATGCAGCAAGCTGTTCAAACACGGCTTGGCTGCAGAGAAATCTTAAGGAAATTAAAGATTCTTTGGATTCAAGCAGAGTTTTCACTATTTCCGTGCAGGAGGGAGTGGGACAGAGTTATGAGACTGTTTGGAAATCTTTGGGTGGTGGTGGGGAATACGTGCTTCTACGCAAGCGGTAAAGTGTTAAAAAGCTAAGTGTGGAAACCAAAACCATGCTGCTTGGAATAAGGAAAAATGACTGTCTCTTAACACGCTCCAGGTTGCCTAGTTTTTATGCGACGATGTTCCTGTTTAGTTTAGTAGCACTATTTTAGACATGATGAGGATTTCAGAAGTGCAATTAAAGATTTATCATCAACATCAAGACCGGCACAGTTTGCCCAGAACTAGACTTAAAAAAATAGCAAGTACTATATTCTCACCGAGGAAAGTGGTTCTATTTTCAGTACATAGAATTTGGACACATTACATTAAATGAGTTTGAGAATTTCCAACTAATATTTCAGGAGCGCAACGCAACTGTAGGCTAAAGAAAAGCTATTCTGATAGTGGGCTTTTCCTTTATCTGCAGAAAATTAATGAAAAACAAAACCCACATAAAAATTAGAATCTTTATTTTGGCCAAAATAATCACAGTTTGAACACTGGGGCCTTCATTCATTATGAGAAGTATGATGCTGCTGATAATACGGAATGTGAACACTCAAAGGAAGTTTCAGTTTGGCTGAATTTTAATCTGGAAATTAGATTTTGCAGAAATATCTACAAGTAACATCTTAACAACTCCAGAGCAAATGGAAAAACGGTGAGGTGGGAGGATTACACTGGGGGATTTGGGAAACTCTGATCAGTTCTAAGGTATACCCTGGATTTCCTTTCTGACTTCTGCCAAGTCATTTAGCCTCTCTCAGCATCAACAGCATTTGTGCCCCCAATTCAATTGCGAACTGAAGTCTGAGACCACATACTATTAAATACCTGAGAACAAAAGCCAGGTAGCTAAAGCTATAGATTCAGCCACAATTCAATCTGCAAGTGAGAGAGAACTGGAGGCACAGGAGGAGAGGCTGGACCTCAACCTTGTTGGATAATTTACTGCTTAATTTCCAGCAGTTCCTTGTTTTAGATTTTACCAGGTGTCAGGCATAATTCAGTTGCAATTGGGTTTTGTGTACTTGTATTATGAATATGCTATGCACCGTTTACTACTCAAGAACAGTAACAGCAACTTGGATTTATACATCATTTTAGCATATCTAGCGCTTCAAAGAGCTTAACAAAAGGAGATAACTCACCAGGACGGCAAGCCAACCTATCTATTACAAAATAAATAAATCAGTTTTAAGTTCAGACTTCAAAAGGGAAACGGTAGATGCCCTCTGAAAATCTCTGTAGGCAGGGGGCTTCCACAGAGCAAGAGCCGAGCGGCTGGCGCCGCCTTGGGTGACACATCATGGTCCGTGCCCAGTGTAGATTAATGAACAGCGGGAATGGAAATGCTAATAATTAAGAAAAGGTTAAAATGTTCACACTGAGTGAGAGTGGTGCATAAAAGGATACAACTGCTAGAAATCACTGCAGCAATGCAGGGTTTTTTTTCAGAAACTAAATTCCAACTGGGAATATATTAAGAACAAGAAGAAAGGAATCCTTAGAGTAGAAAACCAATGCGGAACAGCGAGTGAAAACCAGTCAGCTCTGTGGCATGGAGGCACCACATACATCATAAACGAAAGCTCTAATCTGAACCAAAAGCCATTTGAAAAACAAATTCAGAGAAACATCCAGACCTGTCAAATCCTGAAATTACTGTCTGAAAGCTATTTTACAAAATCAGACATTTTCCATATGAACAGTTTGTACCATTTGTCCCTTAAAATTCCCTTAATATAGCTCTAATTTGGACTAAGAAACAGGGTCAAATTTTCAAGGCACACATGAAGTACAAGTAGTTATTCCAGCATCTCAAACACACACACGAGTGACCATCTCTGCATCAATCCAACCGGTCACCTGCATGTTCACTGCCCACATTTCCCTACTTATCGTGCAGCCTTTGCACAAAAGTTCACACCCAGATTTTCAAAGAAGTTGGCATGCAAAATTGGAAAGTTTGGTCTCAGCTGTCCTTATTCTCTTTAACCTCCCGGAAGGTTATTAATACACGGGAGGTTTCTCTTGCATAGGTTAACGGTGGGCCAGCTCCTGCACTTCAGGGGGATGTGCTTCCCAAGGCCTCTCTCTGCCGTGGCACGTACGTTTCGACAGGCCCCATGAAGCCAGAGGAGGTCCGCAGGTTTGGGCCCCGGCAGCACCCTTCTGTGCAAAGGGCGGCAGATTAAGTCAGTTCCAGCTGCCCACCCACACCGTGGAGGAACATCAGTCCTGCTGTCCACAGGACAGAACTTCCTTCCTCTGCAGCTGGCACAGAGACCAAAACCTTGGTGAATGTGTGAAGAATTCTCTTTGACACCCCAAGGGTCAGGAGATGTTACTGCTGCTTCAGAGCAAGCACTTTAAGAGCAACAGCAATAGCCCCGGGCTCACCTGCCTTTAGTCGGCACCTGACATGCAACCTCAATGGTCTCTTGCTCTGGACAGGCTGGGAAATTATTTTTTTGTCCATTTTAAAGAACATTTAAAAGCAGAGAGAAGATAAAATTACCCACTACTGATATCCTCTAAGCTGCTGGGTCAAAGCCCCGTCTTCGATCTCTCAGCAGTTCAAGACCTTTCAGCTGCAGGGAGGAGAATAAAGCCACGAATCCTCAGCCCCTGGGCCATCCCTCCACCTCTCAGCAACTCCTGTGGATCTGGACTGGTGGACCAGCCCCATCGCCTCTGGGCTCAGCAGGACTAACAGCTCACCATGGTCTTGCACAGCGACATGGTCTCCTCGATTCGCCATGGCTGTCTCCAGAGACACGGTTTACATAAATGACTGTTCAAATCCATCCTAGTTGATGCATTAAGTTTAGAAGTGGGCTTTGCTGTATCTACAGAATTCACTATAAACTGACAACACACTGAGGGAGATCACTACCTGCGAGCTGTACCAGACTTCCCTTCTTCACGTTACTTCCTCCTCCAAAATTCAGGAGTCACATTCTGCTACCCATGAACTGCTTCTAGCAACACGATCTAACGAAGGAACTTCCTATAACTAGTAAAAAAGTAACGTAAGGAATGGCCATGGCCCTTCTTCAGACAAGTACATTGAGATTTTATTATTATCATTTTGCTGTTGCTTTTGTACACTTGTCTGAGATTACAGGCTTATCCTAAAATTTAGTTTTTACACACACAGAGTTAATTTCCACTTGCATCATAACAATTGTTATTTGCAAACCACTAGTCTCAAACACAGAAACCAGCATATAGAGGTTTTTCCTTAAAGATAATATTAGGATTGTACCAGAGAACACCCAAAAGGAGAGCAGGCCTGTAGAATGTGGGTCGTCCCCACCTGTCCAAGGGATTCTGTCAGCAACTTGGTTCTTAATCACCACAAATTCATTTTCCATTTGCTTGCTGCAATTATGCTATTGAAACCTGCAGGTCTGGGTTTTTTCTCCCTTCCCTTACTCTAAACAGAATTCATTTTTAATGCCTACTGCAGAAGGCCAATATGATACAAAAACCCCAAACATTTCACTACTCATGCACTCTTATTCATAATATCACATCAAATTGCTGAAGTAGTACCATATGGCGCTTGAGCACCAAGCCAGAACAAGTTGTTCAGCTTGTCATAATCTCAAAAGCTGCATGAAACTTAAATAATTTCTCTATGAAGTGGAAGATCTTTGGGTTTAATATAACTCATCAGAAATGGATTCTGCATTTTCTTCCCATTATTTCTCATGTTTTCTGTGATTCACATTCCATTTTCCAGTGCAAGCTATCAGTGTAAGTGGCTACAACTACAGGGCTGAAAGGCTCTAAATGCATCCTGTCCATGCTTTCTTCTTGATCATTCATCATCAAATTGAATGGATAAACATCTTCTCCATCAGATAGATATATAATTATAAATAAAAAAGCTCAACTAGAAAGACTGAATGAAAAAGATTGATGAAGTCTCCCACACTTTGATTCAGCCCTTAAAGCAATACCCTCAGCTGTAAGATGTCCACACTTCCACCCACGCTGCCCAGCAAAAGCACAGCAGCCTTTCACGTAGTGGCAGTTAACTGGGACATAAATCCAGGACGAGACAACGGTGGGAATCCTCAAGGTTTCATCAGAGATTACCATGCTTTACATTCTGAAATCTGGAGTCACTGCAAGTCTACTGCCTTTTATTATGGTTTTTATTTATTTTTTTTAATACTTCTTAGACTCATGCCTGAAGAGTTTGGAGTGGGAATGTAGGAATGGGACTGAAGGTGCAAGAACTAGACACAGATGAGATTTCAGCTGACCTCTGTTCTCAGGGATCGAGACGGACTCTTCATTTCAAATGGCAGAGCAGCAGCGTGGGTACCATCCGAGATGGAGAAAACACACCGGGAGATCTTCCCAAAACATGCAACGGCAAAGACGAAAATGTGTGAGACCCAGAATGGAGGGACAGGAGACAAGTCTAAGGGGAGCACAGGTCATGTCAAGATTTGAGGAAGGCAGGTATGTAGGCTACAGGATTGGTCTGGAGGGGGAGAAGGGCACTACAGAATCCTCAGAGGGAAGGCTTATTTCAGCAGCTGCTTAATCAACTGAGGAACAAAAAGGACAGCACCGAGTCAGGCAGAATTTCCTAGTCCTTCTTAGCATGGATGTTCAAACCTGGTTCACATATGGGATTAAGATAGGCAAGAACTGGTGCTGAGAACTGTAGGCTGGCACAGGCAGTACAGAGTCAACTACTACACAGCCTTTTGCTTAAAAATAAAATAGAACTGGGACATGTCTTCTGGAGCTAGCATGTACAGGGAGTTTCCAGAAAAACATTTCTGTAATGGTTACATATGAGATTGTTCTTTTTTCTCTTAGCTATATGGAGAAAAAGGGACTTGTCACGAGGCCAAAGGGAAAAGCATTTGGCTGCATGGGAAGACAGGACTTGTTACATCTGTGGCTTCACAGAAGGAAAAGAAATAGCTCTTTTAAAAAAAGCAAGAAGTGCAGAGAATATCTAGGATAAATAAGCAAAAGGAATTAGTCCACCTTCCCTGATGAAAAGACGATGTCTGCGGTCTCCCTTACTCTGTCTTACTGGGAGGGCACTGGAGGGGCTCCTGCTGATGTTCCCATGCTGCTACGCTCTTTCTTTCAAGGGCTTTTCCCTTTGAAAACCTGAAGCAGCATAAAGAGCCAAGGAGGACCATTCCCACTTCCTGTTTTTCTTTATCCTAAGGGCCTATCTCCTGACAGAGAAGAAATGGAAAACAGTCCTAAGCTATAAAGATCCACACTTGAAAGGCATCTGGCACAAGGCAGGATTTGCTAAGGCACCCAGGTATCCAACTGCCATCAGCCTGTAAGGGAATCTAAACCAACAAGGATTAATTCTTCGCTGTGCCCGGTCCTCCCCCGTGTACTGCCCGAGGTAGAGATGTAGCTTCCATCACTGCGCCGCTCCCAACACAGAGAAATACGGAAACGTGTTTGTCTTCACAAATCGCCTGCGAGGCCCGGTCCTGCTCTTACCCTGATCCTCGAGACAGGTAACGTGGGCAACGTGGGTCAGGGCTGAGTCTGTGCTGTCCATGGATGCAGAGCCCTGCCACAGGTCGGGGCTTTGGAGGGGTGATGGGAGAGGGAAAGAAAAGGAATTACAGGAAGGCAGCAGCAGAAGGGGTCTGGAGAGCAGGGCTATGCACAGGCCCACCATGTGCAGCTTTCCCCCGGCCCCAGCAGCCCTTTGTGGCTCCTAATAAATATAGCAACTCCAAGAATTAAGTATTTTTTCAAATCTGGACAGGGTAAAAAGGAGAAAACAGAATAAGATATTTAATAGGTGCTGCTTTGCCATGCCTCGGTGTAGGTCACCAGCACAGCCCCAAGGGAATTTTACAAGCAGCCCATAGGAACACGGAGGCAGCCTCCATGGCTCGCTTACGGCCGGCTTAACTGGCATCAAGAGCTCAGGAACACAACAGTTTAGGCTACTTAAAACGGTGTGCTGAAAGCACCTTATCCCAGAGAAGAAAAAAGGAAATGAAAAAGCGGTTGTGTGCAATTAGCAGCTCCCTTTGATGAAGCCTTTCCTACGCCACCACCTTTCTGCGAATACCTTGTTTCATGAAGAACGAATCTGACGGAGCCGACACAGGCAGAAGTTCAGAACAGGATTACAAGAGAGAAGATGAATTGTGAGTGACAGCACCCATTAACCTGGGCCGAAAACTCACCCCAATCCGCATTATCTCCTCCAACACCCCAGGTATATTTACTGTGAAGACCGACGCAAAGGGAAACTCAAGTTTTCCTTACTTTAAGATCATACCATTTAGCATTCATTCTCTTCTTACAACAATATACACACTCAGTGCTCAGTACTTATGAATACCCTCTATCCAATTAATACCCCATTAAGCTGCACGCCCGCAGTGACTTTATCCTCACACCACTGTATGGTAGCTTTTAACTCCATAATACCCTGGCATTATTACCATATTAGACTACCAGGGATTGATCCAAAGCTCACAGAGGTTAATGAGGGCTCATTAAACTTTGAATTAGGCCCTAACAGCTCGGCAAACATGAAGCAAAGTGAAACAGTACGTGTCAGATAAGATGACAGAGGGTGTAGTAAACTATAAGGGGAAATAGTGAATACTGATCATGACAAAGGCAGGCAATAATGGGGAAAGCCACCGTGGGAGAGAATTATGTTACATCTGATATCAAGCAGAACAGATTTGTGCCAATACAAATAGATATTGCCTGGTCTGACTGTGACGTGATTTTGTCATCGTAGGGTTAGACACAGCATAATATTGACATTATGGCTTTCCTTTAGATTTTAGTTTCGAATTTCAGCTGGAGAGTATGATACGAGAGACTTGAAATCAGTATGACTCCTTCCCTAATTACTGATTAATCAAGAGCTAAGGTTGCTTACATAAAGAGTCATGGGGAGAAGGAGGAAGTCTCATTAGGAACAAGAGGTTAAAAAAAAAAGGGAGGGGGACATTTAACAACTGGATGGATACAGAAAGAAAAGAAAGAGCTGATTTCCTAATAGCACGTTATACCTGAATGTTAAATTTTGTATTCATGTCTAATTAAAAAATTATAAGAAAACACTTTAATACTTGCAGATACCATGGGTTATTGTTCAAAAGGAATAACAGTAAGTTTTTTTTTTCTTTTAATGACTTCAGAAATACATATATGTTGTGTCATTCTGTCCCTTAGGTGCTCAAAAGGCATAGCAGCTGTTTCATAAATTTTGAATTGCCTTTTCCTTTAGCATACAAAAATCTGCGCCATAAACATAACACTGTCTGAAAAATATTCGGTAAACCCAGACAGTTGTTGGAAATGCTTCCTCCGATATTTAAATTCCTCTCTTAACAGGAGTTTCCCTGCAAAAACAGATGCTAACGAATAGTGTTTTTGCCATCAAGCTGAATGTGAATGCTTTGGTGCAGCATTTTCTTTTTTCCATGGAGACATTACAGGGTGCATTTCCCATCACTGAAAGAAAACTGCCACCTTGCTTCTCAATTCTTTGCTTTCAAATAATAAATAACTGCTATAATCTTCCGTAAAAGATTTATGCTCTGATGATATCTGATTCTCCTACTCTAATTTCTTTTTCTTAGATGCAGTCGGATGCCATTTGATGGTAAGTAAATTGTGTCATCATTTCACTGCAAAGCACACCATTGAAAATGTAAGCTGGCCAAACATTTATTTTTGTTTTCCAACTCACAGAAATCCCTCAGAGGGCTGTGGATTAACTAGCAAGTTTTTAGTGCAGATCCTTAATCTTATTTCTTTCCCTCTCTCTACTAATACGCTCCCTTCCCGTGATGTGGCTTCAGAAGTAACTCCGAAGAGCTAACAGTGTGGTCAGAAACAGTGCTTTTCAGCTGCCACACACAGTGACTTGGAAATACAGAAAATTGGAAGTTTCCACTGATTTTTTGTAGTCCTGTAGTAATGGGGGTACCACAGCTCTGCATCTTCCCCCAGAAGAGTTTCATTAGCAGAGGGGGCTGCTGAGGGCCACCGATTGCCAGTTCCTCTAAAGGGGTGAGCCACAGGCTCTACACCCAATCTTTTCACAACTCAATGTGTGGCTTTCGTTTTTTAGACAGAAACAACAAGCCTGCATGGCCTTTCTCCTCCCTTAAACTGCTCCGCTTTTGAAAACAATAAAATTAGCTTATTTCCTTAAATAAATGTTATAGCTCGCAGAGCCTTGAAGCACAAATCAAACAAATCAAGTGCAAAACAGCCTGAAAGGACTGTAAACCCAAGTACGGATGCAAATATCTCCTCAGGTCCTGTAATTTTTTGATTAGAATGAGCAGAGATGACGAGTGGAGAAAGGAGTCAGGAAGGTGAACCATTCCAGCAACGCCTGCCAGCACTACAGCGTTGAAGGGTCTGTCAGTACTTGGAGTAGAAGCCTTTGGTTTTAGGGGTTTATAACTCGAGTCAAAGAGGTTTAGTCCTGGTCTCCAAAACCTGATCCCCAAAGTGGAATTACGCAGGTGAAGCCTTGCAGGAGGTGGCATCCCCAGACAGTTCCTTGTGATAAGGCTGAATACTCTGCAGGACCTCTCTTCCAGCTATAGCTTGTATCTATGTGCATATACACACCCAAATCCCAGAAGCCACACGCAAATCTGAGGCATGGAAAAGACCCCTTGTACGCATCGTGTGAAAGTTTTTTACATCCTACAGGAAGGCCAGCCCGTGCTGACACCTCATACCCCAGCCATCATCTCCCCACTCGCTTGTCAGCATCCAGGAACAGACTGGCTACGAAGTACAACCCTGGGCAGCGTAGGGCTTCAGGAGCCCTCCACCGACATGACACCACAAAGCACCCCAAATTTCCACTCGTTTGCTAGCTTACCCTCTTTTACACAAGACACTCGAGCTTTCGCCCTTTGCTTTCCCCTCCAACCCTGAGGGGAGGTGAACCCTGCACCACGCTCTAAACATTCACTCACCTTGACGCCCTTTGCCAGCACACCCATCTCATCATTAATGAAGTATCAACAGCCCCTGCTCTTCCCAGAAGCTTTTTCTACAAAGTACCTGTAGTCTGGGTCAGCTGCAGCCAAACACACCTCATTTCTCCACCCAGAAAGAGAGAAAACCTCCTACACCTGTAGCCAACACCCCGTCCCTCTTAAAGGGTGAGCTCCCCCTACCCAGCTGCTTGTAGGGAATGCACCAGTTGGTCCATGGAGGGAGAAGAAATCCAGCTCTCTTACCCAGTGCCAAAAATATGAAAGCAAGTTCCACTAGCTGGCTTTTCCAGGCAGGCTTCTGGTTTGGTGTCTGTTAGGGAAAAATGGAATATGCTTGTATGACATATGCAAAGGCTTGGATGTGTGTGTACATCTGGTTTCTGTATGCTTGCCGTACACACAGGGAACTGTAAATAAAGTTGGGAATCTAAGAAAAAGCCATAAGTGTGGCCAAAGAGGTTGGTACTGCATAATGCTGAACGCTTGGTCGTAATCCAGTAAGAGACTATTTGCGTCCTTAGTTTCCAGTCACTAAATAGACTCAGAAGAGCCACTGGAGCTACTTAAAGGCTCGAATTTAGGCACGTACTTAAAATCTCTGCTGAACAAGGGCCAAAATGTTCAGTACCATCTGCACATACCCAAACTGCCTTGGGCAAAATGTTTCCCTTAATATAATCCAAGGTTTTGTTTGTTTGTTTTTAAGTTGTCTGACTGTTCGGATAGGAGGAAAATGTCCTTTAAATTAAGGAAATTAGCAACAAATATGAATGTTATTAAAAATATGGTAATTATTAAAAATATGGTAAGAGCTATGGGAAAGAACAAATTGCAAAGAAATGGGGCCTTTAAGGGAAAGTGTGGTAACCTGCTGCACATCCACTCTTTGCTGCCCCGTCATCTGACCATGGCTTACACCTCCCCTCACTCTGCATCAGAGAAGCTGAGAAAGGGTTTTGATGGTGACACCTTTATAACTGAAAATCTCAGCTTTTAGAAATAAAACAATTAACTGCAGCAGTGAAAGCTTAAAATTAGCCCAAGAGTAAAATCTCTAAAATCTTAAAAGCTGACATCTGAAATTCCAGGGTGCTGAATTTAATTCTTCAGCCGTGCAGCCTAGCGAGAACATACCCAGTAGTAAGGAAAGCAAAAACGTGGATGGATTTTTTTGCTTCCTAATCTCATTCCAGGCTGGTATAGTGAATTTCAGCAACAGCCTAGCTGTCAGGGTTATATCTGCACCATCATTCTGCAAATCCAAACTCACACCCACACAGAGCCACTGTGTCTTCGGGACTCCGTTTCAACGCATCAAGGAAGCCAAGTCCCACAGTAACCTATTACTAATGTGGGTGATGAGTGTTAAATAATGAACTACTGCAGCAAAGAGGCAGATTGCAAGTTCTTCGTCTCTGTTCGTGTCTCAGCTTTTTTCATTATTACTGTTTTTCTTTGGAAAAGGCATGAGCAAAACCAAAGCTTTTTTCTTAGCAAATTAACCCACGGTTTTTGTGTACAAAAATCTTTGCAGATTTTCAATAGCTTTCATGAGCTGTGTACATTAGCCCCGACTATGCCTTCCTGTCTTTGCCTCTGCACATAATGACAGCCATACCGAGCAGCTATTACAGTTATCTCACTTTCTGGAGAGGATGGGATGCAATGATATGTTGCAATATGTGCAATGGGGTATTGCAGCTAAATACTCTTTGGAGTGACTGATGAACTATTTTGCAGCGTGCCTGGTACGACGGCTCAAGGCGTGGGGTACTTATCCTTCTGTGCTTCCTACATAGAATCATAGAATCATAG
>NW_010236844.1:0-61910 GCF_000690775.1 Eurypyga helias
CGTGCCCAGGCGGGTCGGAGTGACTCCGTGCCTGCCTTTTTGGGTGGGGAGGGGGCAGCAGCGGGGGGTTACGGGTCGGTGTCGCAGAGCGCTGCTTCTTCGGGTGCTCCCTTGAGGCGGGAGGGCTGCGCCGGCCTGAGGGGGATGAGCTCCGTGACCTCCCCGCCTCGTTTGCACGGTGTGAGTGGTACCAAGCAACGTCCAGCTGCCCGGTGGCAGACTGTAACCTCAGTTAGCCCCAAACTTACTTGCTTTGCTCCCAGATCTGTGTGGGCAACCTTATTTTATACTCACTTCCCACCACTGGAAGGGATGCTGCCCTTCTGTTGGGACACAGTTTGAATGTCGGCTTTTCTTCTGAGAGAAGGTAACGTTTCCCACATAAAATGGGAATCTTTTAACTTATAAAGGAACCGCTCCCTTACAGACTACATCCTTTTAGTCTGGCTCTTACAGTTTGTGTCACTGCATGATGTTACAGGAAACTAAGGAGCAAAGTCATTTGGTGTTAATGCGTGAAATAAAAGTAATTAGGATGGAATAAAGTCAATATGACTTCATTTAATTGCTGAAGAGGAGATGAATTACAAGTAGTAAGCATTTGGAATGTGTTCAAGGCCGTATTTTTGAAGTGAAACTCTTCAGCCATTACTTTCTAGGCCCACGAGGCTGTTTGGCAATAACTGTTACAAAGGTATACATAATTTAATGTGGCTTTCTTTTACAAGGAAAGAGCAGAAGTGGCATGGATTGGGTTGTGCTACTTGTTCCACCATGATTTTGCTGTCTCTGCTAAGTCAAAATGGAACAAGACTGGAGAAACACTGCTGGCTTCCAGTAAATGGAAAACCCATCTTGCAGGGAGGAGACTAAAAGAGCTTCGTTTGTTAAGCCTAGAAATAGTGTCAATGAGGAGGGATTTGGCTGTTCTTTTTAAGCACATTGTAGCACTAAACAGAGATGAAGTATTTAAACAAAGGAGTGATCTAATTCATCTTAGAGTAGAATCTCTGTGGTAGTGCTGCTGGTAGGGTACTTCGTGCATACCTACGTAACTGCAGTGCTATTCTGTGTTAAGGAAACTCAAGGCAGAAATGAGGGATTGTTTAGTGCTCTGTTTGGGGTGATTTTCAGGAGACCCACTTTGCTGAAGTTCTTACTGCCGATTTCAATTCTGGAGCTAGTTCAGGTATTTGAGAACAGTATCGCAGTGTGCCATGTAGGACACTTTGCTTTTGTGCTACTCCATGGCACTGTGCCAGCATTTTCTCATTAATAGAGAGACTCACAGCTTTTCCAGAGTTTCTTGAGGCTGAAACTCGCAATTTTTTTTTTTTTAATTTTTATTTTAATGTCCAAAGTTGGTTTTAGGTTCATTTAATTGTTTTTAACAAAATAGGTACTTAACTTGTGTGAAACTTGTTAGTAAGAATTGAATCACTCAAAACAATCTAGGGAGCAGACTAAAAATTCTTAGTGTAAGAATAAACCAGTTTTCTGTTTCACGTCTAAAACTGAGAAATGACACTTCCAAGAGATGTGCCAGATTGTTAAGTGCAAGCAGTTTTCTTAACCTACCCAAAGTGAAGTGTGCCTCCTTCTATCTGTTCCACGTGCTGATCTACCATTCCCTTTTAATTTTGTAAAACCTTCTAGATTATTCTGACACTGGGGTCAGAAGCAGACACACGTGTGAGTATGTCAGGTTGAGCAATGACTTGTATAAGAGCCTGTTCTGTTGATCACTTTGTATATCCTTCTGTTTACTTGTAATATCTGTTGTGTGTTGGGGGGAAAGTGTCTGCTATATGATGGTATCAATACTCGCTGTAAATGTTACCAGTAACAATGTTTTTGTCTTTGTGAGACTTTGTAATTTGTCCAACTGCTCACAGATCCTACTCAGTGACTTAAGTATTAGCAGCAGGAAAGTGCTTAAAACCCAAACAACACCCAGAAAAAAACATCCTTCCCCCGCCCCCCCTCCCCCCCGATAATCACAGTTCCCCCCACGTTTTCATAGGATGCTTTTGTGTTTTCTACATTGACCTGGCATTCTGAAATCACTGTTCTGTGGATTTGTTCTGTTGTGTGACTCAAAGTCTTGTTCATGTAGTTGCCTGATGTGGGGTTGTAAAGAATTGTGATAAATTTCACTTTCTGTAATTTCATTCTGAAGTTGTGTTGCCCCATGCTGGCACATAAGGTATTCTCTGAGTCTCCCAGGTCGGCACTGTCTTTCCTGACCTGGAACGGGCAAGCTTCACCTAACATCTTTTCCCTTTTTCCCATATCAAAACCAGGCCAACAAATAAAATGAGTGGCTCAAATAACATTACATGCTACTTGCCACTTTACTTTTTTTTTCTTTTTTTCCTATTTGGGATGATTCTTCCACATCCAATTTGGATGCTAAGAAGGAAATAAAAGCAGTTGTGAGTTAAAACAGAAGTGAACAGGGAGAGAATTAAGCATTCGCTTCAGATGAAAAATAATTGCAAAGCTCTGGTAGAGCAGAGTTCCTGGAAAATAAAAATCAGGGCAACGTGTCTAGTGCCACAGTGATTGTGAGACAGTAAGTAGAAGAGCAGAGGTGGATGAAACTTGGTGAATAGGAAGGGAGATGAGGTCTGCAGAGTTGGCAGAGAAGCTACTGTGAAGATCTTGTAACAAGCAGGACAGTTTAAACAGCATTTTAACTGAATAAACAACATTTATTGTTTGGGAACAGTGATGAAAATGTTTCTCGTTTGATGGATGAGACTGAAACTACAGTAGGCAAAATGAGGCCTATGTGAGACACTTTTCCATGCCTTCCTCATTATGATTTAATAACTGGTGATTGCTCAGTTATTTATAGCAGGCAATGGAGCGCTTAGTGTATTGTTCTGCTCATGCAGCTGTCTTCTGAAGCTGCAAACTGTATTCCCACCCCCCTCCCTCTTCCTGGTCAGGAGAAAAAGCAGTAAATTATTGCAAAATTCTGAACTTTTTCTCCTCCCCTCAACTCCCCAGCTCCAGGATGCGCTTTCTTTTCTTCCTTTGCCAATATAAGACATGTAAGAATGCAAATACTCTGTTAGAGAAGTACCTTATCAGTAAAGCATGGGGATGTTAAGTGCCAGAAACGTGGTTGTTTTTCCTTATCTCCCAAGAGGTCTCCGTCGTCATGATTAGGAAGAATGTTCATGGTATTAGTGCTTTTACGAAACTGAATAGCTCTCAGCAGAGAACATCAGTTGCATAGAGACTTTACAGATACCTAGGGCTTACTCTTCTTCTGAATGGTCTTAAATAGTGAGTTGGAAAGTCCAGGTGCAATTGTTCTCTTTAACAGCATAATCAGTGTATAGGTTACATCCTTTTCCAGACATCTCAGCTGATGCCAAGTCTCCTCTTAGTCTAGATATTTGATGAGCTGCTGTGAGGCACTTTGGCTGAAAGAGCCTATGATCTGAAAAAAGAGAAAACAATGCCTTTTTAAAGTTATTGCTATTTTTAAAAATTATTATTTCTTGCTGTGTGGTACAGGTAGATGTGGAAGGTGAACGACTTCCCCACTGATGCGTAAGAATTTGCTTGTAGGAATGTTAGTGAAGTTTGAATCTTCTTAGACTCAGTCTAGTACTTTCTCTAAAAGGTGGAGGTTTCATCCCCAAACCTGCTGTTAACATCACAGGACTTCCACCTTGACTGGAAAGGAACAGGTGAAATCTTAACCTGGTCTAGGTACAGTTCCAGAACTGGAGGGTGCAAAGTCCTTCTGCATTTCAGTATGAATAGTTAGGGAACCATGAGGCTACCTAATGCCCTATAACAAGCTGGAATGAGAGTTACTTGCACAATGTTAATAATACACTGCATAAATTCAGAATTTATTAAAAAAAAGAAATAAACAGCTCAACAATTTTGCATTGGCGAGGTGGTGATTCCTAGCAGCTGCACGACATCTTGCAGGAGGTGGTCTGCTGGAAGGACTTGGACAATTAAGTCAAGTCTGTCTGCAGCCTTGGGGGTGCAAACTGGAAAAGTACAATGTTGTGGTTTGTGACTAATATGCTAGTTAATTGTTTGAAACAAGTTTTCAGTTATGGTCAAGACTATAAAGTGAAACACTTAATTTTTGTTGTTGTTGTTGAAAGTAGTTTTGAAACTGTGAATGTACGAAATACGGTATAGTTGTGCTGCGTGGCCACTTAGCATGTGTTCCTGAGTAAAACCGCGTCTCGCATCGTGCTGTTCTCTCTGGTATGGCAAGGTTTACTTGTACTTTGTGATGTGGTCTTTTTCGTTTGTTTTTGAGGGTTAATAGGAAATTACGCTCTGAAGCTGTCAAAGCTGGAAGGAACTACAGCTGTACAGTGATTTAGCTTTTAGGTTGATAGTTTTGTTTACATACTCTTCTTCCTCAGGCTATTCTTTAGCGATATCTGAAGAGATTAAATCCTTAGTGATATCTGAAAAGATTAAAAAGAGCCTCCTCAAAGACCATTAATGCTGGAAAAACTTCCAGAGTTGACGTGATTTTGTTCTTGCAGTTTGTATCCTTACTAATCCCTTCTTGCATCATTATTGTTTTGGTAATGTTTGCGTGAAACTGATTTTGTGTTACTGTAGATGCGTCTTTCCAATGTGTGTAATACAGTAGTGTCCTTAGTTAAGCTCCGATTCAGACTAAATTCTGAAAGAGTATTTAGCTATTACTTTATATGCTCTCAGACATTAAAATTGCCAGAAATATTCCAAATACATTGAAGCTTGTTATGCTCTTGAATTTATGAGAACTGAAATGAATCATACTGTTAATTGCATTAAATAGTGTGTATTTTTGGCACTTCAATTGAGGAAGAGGCAAATAATTAAGAAAACTGGTCTTATTATCCAGGAATTCCCACTCCTGATTTTTCAATTTATTCAGTTATGCCAGAAATCAACCAGCAATTTAAAAAAAAAAAATCTCTCTCTTATGTGCATACAGTACAAATTGTTCTGGGAGACAGCTCACGTTCCAGAAGTCATCTCTCTTGAGGAGTTGACCAATAATGTAGCTAGCTGATCTGATAATAATTCAATAAATACAGACTTACCTCTGCTGCAAGGCTCTGTTCTGATGCTTCTTTAAGCAAGGTGCGTGATACGTGTTCTACTACCAACACCCGTTTATTCCGATCATACTCTTTCTTCAGGTAATTTGGCGCACTTTATTTTTCCTTTTCAGCATCTGCTGCTATTTTTATTGCATCCCCCGTTTGTTTTCAATATGACAGGCAGCATCATGTCCTAGTAATCATGCTGGTATACTGATCTTCAGTTTTTCTTCCGTGCCTTTAGAAAAGGCAGGTTTGCTGGAAAGAGAAGTTATATCAATGTAGCATTAAGGAGATGCATTTGAATTGTAAAACTGGGAAACTAATATGCAAAACCAGTATGGTTAATGTCATTGTGTGACCAACATGTGCTGAAGTAGGTCATGTCACTGACACAGACAGTACTGTGGCACTTCCAAGTTCTTCATCCTCTCCATCCCTGAGCACTGCTAATAATAAGAATATCCCATATGTGCAATATTATTACTTAAAGGTGACATGGATTTCTTCCTTTCCTCCTGATTTTCTGGCTTTGAGAATTTCCGTGCATATCTTCTATTTCATGCAGCTGTATTTGCATTAGGCTTTCCTTTTCCTTCAAGGTTTTTCAAGTTATCAGTGCTTGTTTTTACAATATTTGTAATCAAACCTATGAATTAGCAGATTGTTTGTTCTCTTAAGAAGATTGAAATGAGTCATTTGGTGGCTTATGAAAGGATTAGTTTTATTATTTTGAATATACATGCAAAATGATTCGGTACCATTATGGCTAAATGGAATCAGACGTGGTTCTCTAATCTGTTGTAGTGAAGTCCGTCGGGACTGTGGATTGGCTGTGGATGTAATGCTCATTTTGCCTTTCACTTGTAAACTGGAGGAGCGCTGTATGACTTGATCTGGCCATGCTTGTGTTGCACAGCCGCTGTTCAGCCCTGAATTTGGTTCTGAGCCAGAAGTGCATTCATTCTAAACACTGGGGGTGTGGGTGATGGTGGAGTGTGAGTATGTGGACGAGGTGACAGTACCACCAGAGGCCGTTCTCCGGACTGTTGCACTAGCCAGTTTTGGAGGATCGGTACTGTACATATTGCTGCTGATTGGACAGAGCCTCGAAGTGTAACATCACTGCTAGTGGTTTAGTGATAAGAATTAAGACATTCTATATGCAAATGTATCTACTTAACATCAGGTCACGGGCTGCCCGAAGACTCCTCTGAACTTACTCTGCCTGATCCTTCCGTGAGGGCTGCCTGGTAGTTCTTAAATCTGACAGCAAAAAGCAGCACTTAGCAAATGCGTGTGGCAGGCACACTTACTACTCTTCAGGGCAATTGCATGGGATTTCAGGGAAGAGTTTGGCAAATACGGGTTGCATTGGAAAGTTTTGTAGAAGTAGGGAGGAGAGCCTTTGTTGCAAACAAGCCATAAATAAATAAATACTGAGGTTGATATCCTGTTGTAATACCTCCTGTGTGGAAGCTGCAGTATACTGGAATTCTATCAGGAAGAAAATGAGTAGAGACAGCAACTGTAATAGTTGCATGAGTATTTGGGCTTTATGTTCTGATTTGGACGTGCTGCCTTATTATTGCAAAGTGAGCCTCAAAAATATGAGCAACATGTATACCAATACACCATTAACTTCCTGAATTTTCAAAGACTGTTAAAATGTGTGAAACTTTTTTTTTTTTTTTGCACAGGACCCCATGGATTTTTAACTCTGCTTGCTTAAATAGTTAATGTTCCACTATGGTTCCAGTGTTTGTAATGGAAAGTACCATTTGTATAAATTATGGAGCTGTTATTTTGCTATAACCAGACTTCTGGCACTTTATTTTGCCTCTCTGGCCTGCTACAACTTGCCTGCAAATTAAATTTTATTCTATAACTTTTCTGTGTAGGGTAGAGTTGATTGGGTTATGAAACATATGACTTTTACTGTTCCGTGGAACTGGGCAGCAAGTGAACAGGAAGCCAGAGCTGGAATTTGGTTTGGCAGTGTGAACTGGGCTACCTGGAAAACAGCGCAGCAGCCAAAGAGCCAAAAAGAGAGAGTCTTCTCAATAGGATTGCAAGTGTTGTTTTCTTCCAGCTTGCCTGCTCACCGGTTTCTTCCCACACCACTACCTACCCTCTGGGAAATAGGGAGAGAGGTTCTTTGCCAGGATCCTTAGGCCATGCAACAAAAAGCTTAATAGAAATACCCTTTTACCAGCGACTGTATCTGACAGTGACCCATGTATATTTGTGTATGTTTTAAGCGTGACTGAGATATCTGCAGTTCTGTGTTGAAAGTTAATTTATTCTCCAGGAGCTGAGTCAAAGGTATTTGTTACAGAGGTCAGCCACACTGTAACACTGTGGGACCCTGCTTATCTATTCCCATAGGCCGTTAGGGTAGAGGTTAAGGACTCTAAAGAAGTAAAATAACAAAAATACATTTCATTGATAAGGGATCTCCTATGAAAGGAGTGTATGCTTCTCCACAAAGTTTTGAGAATGGTTTTGCACTTAAGCAGAAGTTTATTGCAGGCTGAGATGAGTGGAAGCCTGTCTGCTAGTACAGTTTCCTGGCTCAACCTGGTACCGCTGACAGCTCAAGAGGAGCCTGGGAAGACGTTTTCTGAGTGCAAGACAGGCTGCGTAATGAAGAGGGAGGAAGGATGGGCTGGAATAAAGTTACCCAGTTGCTGTTATCTTGAGCCTGTGACTGAGCTGCACAACTCATTCCTCCCTCAGGGGACACAGGTGCGCAGAGCTATTTTTCTTTAATCACTCACATAAATTAAATTTATTCCTGTACATTAAAATAATTAAATAAAGCTACGCCCTGTGTCTTTTAGTGCCAGATAATATCTTTGAACCTTTGGCTCACCATTTTGCTATCAGCTGCAAGGTATTTTCCAGGGTGTGCTTAACCAATTTCACCATTGTCCTGAAAAGTGTTCTAGGCAGAGAAATCCCCTGATAGCAATCAATGTTCATACATGGTTTTAATCACTGTATCCACCGGGAATAATCATTTCCGGGCCTCTCTTGAAGTCCACCTGCCCCACACTAAGATGAAAGGGGCTTCCATGCTGTGTATCAAGTGGCGCAGGCTTCATGCTTACCAGGATATTAAGCACAAATTAAAATGGACTGAAGAATATTGATGTGGATCTGACGTTGGCCAGTTGCTGGTGAGAGTATGATGCTGCCAAGTCTGGAGCAGATTGTCAAGAAGGAAGAACAGCCTTTGCCTTTCCTATATCCCCCAAGGGGTTTCTCCTCTTTTTAGGACACGACACTACTTGCAAAGTTGCAGTAGCGTACGTGTTTAGGATGGAGGTGTGTGCTTTGGGAACAGGGTTTGTGTGCTTTCCAGGTTAGGAATGATTTTCCTGGGTTCGTTGTGACTTGCCTTCTGATTGTTGAACTTGTAGGTTTGGAAAGTCTACTGCTTGGTAGCTGGCGCATCACCCCAGACTCAGCTCTTTGTTGCTCCAACTTGGTTTCTAGCCAAAAACATCAAACGGGCTCAGTGGCAAATCTGTGCTTCTTCCTCCCTGGCAAATACTTGATTTGTATGGAGTCTGTCCCCTGTAGAAGCAGCAAAATGGTCTGTGTTGTACCAAACTATCTTTACTTAGGAATCTTACAAGTGAGTGGCATTCTGTGGTTGGGTATGGTAGATCTACCACTTCTGAGATTTCCTTATGTTTGGTTTAGGCAGTTATTTGAGCCTGCCTGTTGAGCAGTATAAATCTCTCTTGGCATTGAGACCTGTTCCCCACCTGCCACTCCAAGAACATTCACTGATGTTTTCATGGAAACAGATGTACTTTTATTTGCACCTTTGGGGGGGGGCGGGGGGAAATCATAGAACAGCCTTAGAGCTACTTGGCTTAGGTAAGGAGGGAAGGGCAGGGAACAACTAAAGCTCTGCAACAGCCTCGTGAATACAGTATTGACAATTTGTATAGGAAAGATGGCTGTGACTCAGAACAGAGATCAGGAGCTCCTCTTGAGTAAGCATTTTACAAGGGCCTGTAGTGACAGGACAAGGGGTAATGGGTTTAAATTGAAAGTGGGGGGAGTTAGATTGGACATCAGGAAGAAGTTCTTCATGGAGAGGGTGGTGAGGCACTGGAACAGGTTGCCCAGAGAAGCTGTGGATGCCCCATCCCTGGCTGTCTTCAAGGCCAGGCTGGATGAGGCTTTGAGCAACCTGGTCTAGTGGAAGGTGTCCCTGCCCATGGCAGGGGGGTTGGGAATAGATGTTCTGTAGGGGCCCTTCCAACCCAAACCATTCTGTGATTCTATGGTTTTTCCAGCACGGCAGTCTCACAAATCCTTCTCCTCTTCCTTTGCTTTCAGAATTTCAGGGGATTTTAAAAAAAAAGGATCACTGTTCACAACTCTGTAACTCTGTTATTCTAATTTCTGTCTCTTACTGTCTTTTATTTGCAGCTCAAAGACATGTCCTCACGTACATGGAGGATGCAGTGAGCCAGCTGCTGGAGAACAGAGAAGATATTAGTCAGTATGGCATTGCCAGGTTCTTCACTGAATAGTAAGTACATCAGGACGCTGCCAATAGGGCCAGCCTGAAGGGGGGCTTTTGGAAACAGGCAGGGTACATGGAGAATGGAGCTGAACACATGCTGATTATGTTGTGAATGCTGGATTTCACTGGGTTAGCCAAGGGCTGCCTGAGCATGTTTCAGAAATGTGCCTGGGTTTTGTACAGTTCAGTACCTCTTCTATTGCCAACACTCACATGGAGCAGTCACTTTATGGAACAGAGCTTTTAAAAGTATACAGAAAACCAAATTCTGCTTGCTTTAATCAGTGCTGTTGGTATCAAAAGCGGAGACTGCTGCTGTTTTCAGCAGCACTCATTCTTCCTTTTTCTGAGTAAGAATCTGAACTGTTTATTCTCCTTTTGTGATTCTTGTCCTGTTGAATGCTTTAATGGAATGCCTCTTCCTTCCTTATAACCTGCATAGGTCCTTCAACATAATAATTAGCACAGATAATCTCATGTTACTAATTTGGAAAGATTTTTTGAGGGGGGAAAAGCTGTGTGTTTGTCTTCAGTTTGGTTGATGTTGACTCATCCAGTTGCTGTATGTTTTGCCAACTTGATGATGTCTTGCACAATGTCTAAAACTCTTGCAGGCAGCTTCATTAAAATCTGTTGGTAATGATAGTACTTGCAGTAGTTATGTTTCTGTCTTTGATGCCCATTTGAAATTTTTTTCTTGCTTGCTTCCTTTACTGTTACCTGTTTCCAAGGCAAATCAGTGTGCAGAGCGTTTCACAATCTCCATACTACAGCGGTGCAAGAGAACCTCAAAGCATAGGAGAAGCTTGCTTTCTCAGTTGACCACACTTCTTTTTTTTTTTTTGTGGTTTTGTTTTTGTTTTGTTCTGCACATCAGTCTCCATCTAACCTCCAAATAAGGTCTAACTTGCCAGTTTGACTGATTGAACAACCTGCATTATATTTTCTTGCCCCATGAACATTTTCAACTTTTAAACAACTGAGATTCTCGCTGGTAAATGAGTAACAAAGAGAAATACTGCAGCAAGTCTGAGGGGAAATTCCTAAACCTTTTTGTTTAGTTGGTTGGTTTGGGTTTTTTTGAGATAGCGTAACAAGTAGTTCAAGACTAGTATGGTTTTGACCATCTAGGCAGATGAGGTAAGATACAGGCCATCTTGCTACATCTGTTTATATAACAGATCTTTTGAGTAGATGGCATTGTAGCAAGAAAATACGGTTTCTTGGTAGTACTTCTTATCTCTTGCTCTCAGCAAGGTATTTCCAACTTTCACTTGGCGTGAATCACCCGTGTTGCAAAATCTGGAAGATCCATACAAAACAGTATAAAGGCAGTTTTACTAGAATAATCAAAGAGCTTATCAAGGCTGCTTAGTTTTACTGTTAACCTTTCTCTGTAGCTTAGTGTAACGAGAATGAATATGGACTTTTAAAAGACCTCAAATCTATTTTAGGAGCAAATAATACTTGGTACTACATGGATTTTATAAGGAGATTTATAAACCACAACAAAATATATCAATAACAATATCAAGTAGCTTAAACTCTCAAAATTTATTCCCTCTTTGTAGACTAGCAAAGTTAAAAAAATCCATAGTATCAGAAATGAAACTCTTACTGTACAGACCGATGAACAGTGTACTTCCATGTTCTGAGCGAGTTGCAGTCATCACTAGTAAGTGCGGGTTGCGGAGAATTAATCACTGAGAGCAGGTATTGGGGTCACATGAAGGTACAATCTGCGCACTTGATGTGAGTGGGAATCGTGATACTCCATCTGATATGGGTGACTTTCCACAGGAAGTTATGATGAGATTAGTCAGCTGAACAGAGAACAGTCAGTAAACAAGGGCTTAAGAAAGATAAAGAGCGTGACTACAATGACCTCCCCCCGTCAACAGGATTTCTTTACCAGGGTTGAAGACAAGGTGGCTCTGAAATACCCCAGAGAAATAGTCATGCAGGTATCTCTCCAGATTGGATCGGGTTTGCACCTGCTTCATGCTGACACCTCAGGGCCTTTTCTAAACTTCTGATCATATGTACTTAAAAAATTAATGGGTGAGCAAAGAGGTCTGCCACTCTTTTTGGAACTGCTCACATTGCTTCTCTATAGCATTTCTTCATCAGGACATAACCGCCTTCTTTTCTCTTCCTATTCTGCTTCTACCTTTAAAAGAATAAATAGTAATTCAAGATTATTGTAACAAACAAAGCTGTCACCACAGAGCACAACCCTGTGATTGACTTAGGTGCTGCAGATATTTTTCCCATTTATTTTCAAAGTAAAATTTGAATTTCTACAATGGCTTTTTATTCACACTGAGTGTTCTGTGGAGCTTCCAATTTCTTGAAAGATAAGAAAAGCCGCATGCTTGTTTTTCCTGTGAGTAATATAGAACTAGTCACTCTCTTTTATGTTGTGTCTGGAGTTTAGCAGATCATGCTGTGTCCCTGTACCAAAGGACGAACAGGCTTAGTAATTTTGAGAGCTGTGAAAGTCTTCAGGTTTGAAATGTGGGATTCTTTATTTAAAGTGGAGAATAAATGATTGGCAGTGTGGGTGTAGGTGGACTCAGAATACAAAGTTTCCTATTATGAAAGTGTTGTGTGTTCTGGCTTCCAGGGCTTAGTGGTGAGTCCTCACTGCCCCACAGATTTCTGTTCATCCACGCAACTGTCAACATTTGTTCAGGCTGTGCTTTGGAGTCTACACTGGCTTTGTATTGCTCTGCCAAGCAGATAAGCCTGATCTTGATATTTATCTTTAATCTCAGTATCTTCGAACTCAAAGATAACTTGTGAGATTCCGGAAGGTTTGTGTGGACTCTCCCAGTGTTTTCCTTGTCCCAGGTTATTCTAAGTGAGAGATTTGCATGTGCATATTTTCAAATATGCTGCAATGATTTGTAGTGCGATTTCCGTTTAATTACCATGTAGTGACAGGACAAGGAGTAACAAGTTTAAATTGAAAGAAGGTAGATTAAGATTGGATATCAGAGAAAATTCTTCATGGAGAAGGTGGTAAGGCACTGGAACAGGCTGCCCAGAGAAGCTGTGGATGCCCCATCCCTGGAAGGGTTCAAGGCCAGGCTGGATGAGGCTTTGAGCAACCTGGTCTAGTGGAAGGTGTCCCTTCCCATGGCAGGGGGTTGGAACTAGATGGTCTTTAAGGTCCCTTCCAACCCAAACCGTTCTGTGATTCTATGATTTGAGATGAAGGGACTTTGTATTAGGGTGTCCAGTTTTTCACATTGTGCTTTCCCTATTTATGCTCACTTAAAAAAAAAAAGAATAGTCACCTGCCTGGGTCTACCTGCTAGCTCTTAAACCCTGGGCTTGTTCTCTAATTTTAAGTGTGTAGGGGATAAAATGATGACTTTTGTAAATTTTCAGAATAATGAAGTTAGTGTGTCAAGGTTGGGTGTTAGATATTCTACAAACTCTTCTCAGAGAGCACTCTTTTCAGTACAATAGAGTGGTGTTCCGTGAACCTCTCTTGCTGGATTCACCACTAAAGAGAAATCATGGCCTTTCCATCATGTACTGCAATTCCCCACCTCACCGTGAGTCACTTCAAATCTTTTTGCCAGCTACGACAACTATTTTTATGGGTAATTAAGGAAATTTTGTTGGGGTTTAGCTTACCTGAGTGAAATCAAAGCTGAAAACTATGTGGTCATGTAGCTCTGTATGGATAAAGCAGTGTTTTGCTTGCAATGATTGTTCCTAGTAAATGAAATTTGGTATGTATTCCATAGCTATTCACAGCCTAGTACTGGGATTGCTGACTGCAGAGGGCTGACCTTCATCTCTACAGTTCTTCTTCCAGAATATTTTTAGTCCTCAAGGATATTTTTTTCTCCCACTTTTTTCCATTGTTCGTTTGTCCCAGTCATGTGGACATCTGCTTTCAATCTTGGGAGTTCCTTGAGGCTCCCCTCATCTGATTCGCTCCTGACACTTATAGGACTAGGGATCAATCACCCTTCTGCCAATTAATCCACATCTTTTTGCTAAATGAGTAAGATTATGCCTCTCTCAGGAGTAGTCTTGATTTTATAGATATGCTGAAATGCTACTGGTATTTGTTCATTACAAACCCAAGAAATCTCTGCTCTGCTTTTGAATCTCCATGAAATACAGACTCTTGAAAGCTCTCTGTGTAATTACACACTAATGCTACTTTTCTTCTTCCAGCCTAACTTCTGTGCCAACATATCTTAAAGGGACATGTTCTTCCTATACATTATTTATCATCCTGTTTTCTTGATCCTTCCTGTACTGAAGAAAAACAGGGCCCCCATGCTAATGCATTTGATCACGCAGGGGGAATGTCATAGTATCCCACTTTATAGTTTTTGGGATCTTAAAGGGAGTCTGTGTGGCTTTTTTTATTTTGGCTGGAAGAAGCAGCAAAAAAAACCCCAAAATTGACCAAGAGCCTTCGTACTAGTAATTTTTACTTTTCTTTTGAGCTAACTCTTTGTTAGAAGAGTTTGTTTGAGTCTCTTAGTTTGAGAAACCACACAAGTGAACTGGATACACAAGAAAAGGCAATTTTTTGTCTATGTTCTTCTCCCAAAGCACTCTTTGTTTTCTTTTTTTTCTGGTGAAATGTCTTCCTGACCACCTATCAGCTGGAGCATGACTGAGAAAGACATCTTGCTTTTAGGTTGCAGACTCAGCACTACTTCCACTGGGCTCTGCAAACTGATGTCTGAGATCCCCTTTTTCTGTAAAGGGTATTTCTGCTGGCTCTAACTTGAAGTGCCCTTGCTGGATCTTGTGTGACAGTTTGATAGTATTTATCTGAGGAGGTGTCTGTGATGTCTGTCTGGGGGGATTGGAGGTCGGATGCTGCTTCTGTTGTGTGCCTGGCAATTCAAAATACCAGGTCTGCGCTGTGTAGTGCCCTTTTTTACACAAAAGAACATTTGCTTTATTCAGAGTAACAGGACTGACAGTGCTATATAGTTCAAGATTCTTGGATGGGAAGATGTTATCACGGTGAGAAGTATCAACTTCTAGCAATGAAAGTACCTCATTTTCTCTTGCTGCCTGAATTGGCTGGAACAATTTGTTCAACTCATTCCTTAGGGACAAATGAGATACGTCTCTCTTGGCTTTCTCCGGCAATAGCAGTGATACAGGCTTTGATATCGGTAAAACTTTTGGCTTGTTCAGTCCTGTGCTGCTATACAGCATTACCTAAAGCTGTAAACAATGTCCTCTTCTTTAAAATGGTTTCAGTACCCTTGGGGGGAGTGGAGAGGGAAGGGCCAGGAACAGGACAGATGGGGTGCCCCTGAGAAATAAGCCACTCACTGAAGACAACTTTAATTGGCAACTGGAAATAAGCTGAATTATCTGCTTATAAAGAGGGGAGATTCTTAGAGCTAGTTTGCAGCCATCAATATTTTTTTTTCACCTGTGTATGTAGCCTTTGTCATCAGCATCATCTTGCTGTCGTCTGCTCTGCATCTTTCACCTTTTCACAGTAACTTGTTCTGTCTTGTTTGCAAGGATAGTGTAAGCTCTTCAGTACAGAAATGACATTGTACTGCATGTACTTTACAGCATCTAGCATTGTAGAATGTTGTCTCTGTGCTTTATACAATTGTAGTATAAACAGCAAAAATAGGAGTGAGAAGGTCCTTAGGGCTTTAACAGGTTGTGCTGGATTCCCTTTCTGAGAGATGGAGCCATTCATTAGAATTTCTCAGTATGAATCTTTGGGGAAGGGGTGTTGGTGGTTGGGTTTTTTTAGTGTTAGTTCCATGTGTATTGGTTTTGAGCAACTCCATAGCCTCTGGCAGGTAACAATACTTTCAGGTTCTTACAGAAAATGTTGACATTCTGTCTGATAGAATCCTGTGTGCAATTGCAAAAATAATATTTAATGTGTTCCTCAGATACTCTCAGGATACCTACATGTCTTCTGCTCTGGAGAGAAGATAAAATTACCATGCTCAGTGCAGGACTGCACTGAGCCTTGCGATCGACGTGAAGCTGCTGCTGGCAGTGACCTAGCTGTGAAGCAGCCCTTTGGGCTGAAAATCTCAGCTGGGATAATGTGCTTGATTGTTCCTGACAGGCTCTTACTTGGGATTCTTTGATCCCTAGGGCACTGCGTAAGAGTGCTGTCTGCCTTTGCTCTTCAGCTACCAGTGGAAAGAGAATGAATATATGCGCTCAGTCTCAGCGCTCATGCCAGAAGCTCAGAGGAGTAGATTTTGCAGCTAACATGAATGAGTTGCTATGAGAGAGACATTTTCAAAGCCTCTCTCCACAGCCTAGATGGATTTGCAGGACTGAATTTGTTGATGAATCTTTCCGGGGAACCTATAATAGTTGCATATTTCTCCACTTAAGAGTGTTGCTAATGGACACAAAGCCTTTCTGTTGAAGTCCAATTGTTGCCTTCCAGTCTTACCTCTACAGGGGAAAGTTGTCAGAATGGGAAAGGCTCTTCCTTGTAATCTGTTTCTCTAACCCATATTAGAAATGGGATTTCAGTACCCCCTGTCTACTCTGCGTGAGGTATGTGTTTTGTGTGAGAGGTATGGAGAATTTTTGGGGTATGGATAACTTGGTTTATTTGTTGTTTAAAATTATGTGAATTTTGTCTGGAACCAGTAGATCTACCACCTGAAGCATGATGTTTTTATTAGAGAATTGCTTGACAGCAGAAACGGCTTTGGTATCTTCATCTGACAGGCAGGTTCTGTGAATTCCTGATTTTCCCAGAGTTGTTTCTTTGTAACAAACATTGCAACAAGTCCTAGCCTGACAAATATGCTGATTGGGATGACTGCTGTTTACTCAACAGCTGGAAAAAATGCATATATTAATGGGAATAACACACTGATTCCCACTGTAGTTTGTATGTGTTGCCAATATATTAGAAAATTGTTTTCTTCCCACATGCTTGAGAATCTTATAGGTGAGTGGATACTGAGATGAATCCAAGCCCTTGGAAAGAAATGCGTGAAGGGGGGGAAAGTAAAGAAACTTTTTGGTTAGCAAGACAAACTCTGAAGGCTTGTAGCTGAATGAGCAACATGGAATTGAACATGAAAGACAACACTTACTGTGTGTTGTGTGTGATAATATACTCCAGTCAGGAAATTGATAATACTGCTTTGGTGACAGAAAAATCTAGCGAACTTGCCGTAGCATATGAATGTTAGCACTCGATATCAACACCTTGTCAGCACAGGGTAGTTGTCTGTAGATAACTCTTCACTCATTTATACACTGGCTTGAGCTGCACTGTGCTCTTGTTAGTTGAGCAGAAGCAATCACAATTTTTATTACCAATTGGAGCAAGCCCAGAGGAGGCCACGAAGATGCGCAGAGGGCTGGAGCACCTCGGCTATGGGGACAGGCTGAGAGAGTTGGGCTTGTTCAGCCTGGAGAAAAGAAGGCTCCAGGGAGACCTTAAAGCACCTTCCAGTACCTGAAGGGGCCTACAAGGAAGCTGGGGGGGGCCTTTTTACGAGGGCCTGTAGTGACCGGACAAGGGGTACTGGGTTTAAACTGGAAGTTGGGAGATTTAGATTGGATATCAGGAAGTTGTTCTTCACAGAGGTGGCGGTGAGGCACTGGAACAGGTTGCCCAGATGTGTTGTGGATGCCCCAGCCCTGGCAGTGTTCAAGGCCAGGCTGGACGAGGCTTTGAGCAACCTGGTCTAGTGGAAGGTGTCCCTGCCCATGTAAGGGGGGTTGGAACTAGATGGTCTTTAAGGTCCCTTCCAACTCAAACCATTCTGTGATTTATATACAGTGTGGTCAGATTATAGTCCTTATAGTATGTATTCAGTGGTGTAACAGTGCAGTGTTTACCCACTTCTTGCCTGTTGCTTTACATTATGGAAATTACATATTTATTTGGGGTCTTTGTCCCAATAGTTGCAGCAGAAGTGGTCTGGCTACCTTATGGAGACGTTTTGTAGTCAAGTATATTCATATTCGTTCTTACAGCCTTGAATGTTGAAATGCAACACATCTGCCATGAAGTTGAGCTTCCTTTAATGATGGTTAAGGCTAACTGTATATGGGCAGCGTTGATAGCTAATAAAACTGAAAACCAGATATTTGAAATTTTCTAAAAGCCAAGATTCAGAAACGTAACAAATAGTGGAAGTATCAAAACAATATGTGTCTGAGTTAACAGTGTTGGTGCTGTTTCTCTGGGCTAGAATTGAATGTACTATCATCTGTCCAGTTCTAGTTCATAACTCTAGCATAATTATGTTTGTTTCCAATTTTGTTATTGCTTTTCGTTATAGTTGTTAATGTTACTTGTACAAATTGGGACATGTATACATGATCTTTTGTGACACACTTCAAATGTGTAAATTAATTCTTGAAACAAGTCTGGATAATTTAAGGAGAGAGGGAAAAGGACAAAATCCTACAGTTCGCTGAAAATTGATCACTTTGATCTTGATTAGAAGCTAATAGAGAAGCAGTGGGGTTTTTTTGTTATGTGCATTTGTAATACAGGTTTCCTACTCCCCAGTCCATCTCACTGTTTGCATTTGGCAGTGCAACAAAGTAGATACGCAAGTCATTGCTATTCCTAAGAAAATCATTTAGAAGCCTCCTGTATGTTTGTTCTTTGTAGTTATTTCTCCTTAACTCATTTAATCAGTTGAGTATTTTATAGTGTTCATCATATCCTTTTTGGGGCACCACATGGTCTTTTGTTTAATTTTATTTTCTACATCAGTCTGCTTGGTTTTAGTATCTGTGGTATTGGCTAGTTACTTCCTTATCCCTGTTCTTGCACTTCTGATCACAAACCTCTGCTCTGCTTTAGTTTATTCTTGCAGAAGTGAAAGGGCCCTCAAGTCAGAAATGGTGAAGTGTGGCAGTCTTACATTTTCCCTCTTCCACCGAGGAAAGGTCTGTGGTAGAGCTCACCCTGAGGCAAAATAGACAATCAGTGCAGAGATCACTGTTTGATGAACATCTTTCTCCATCACTCTGTAAATCAGCTCAGCTGTGCTTGCTGAGTCACTGTGTTGGAATATATACGAAAAAATGAGAAAGATAAATAGTGACATCTACAACAGATGTAGTGGGAGTATTTACAGTCTTTTGCATACAATCTGCAGTGTGTGTATAAAGGAATAATCTCTCTTCATGCTTGGTCACATGCTGTAAGGACTGAATTTCCTGCAGCTTCTGTAAATGTTTTGAAGAAAACTTTTAGTAATGTGAAATTGGCACCTAGAATTCAGTAGAGAAGTAGCGCTAGAGAATAGCAGCTTTGGAAAAACATAATAACATGGGAAGTTTGGTACCCGTTGGTATTTTTTCCTTTTTTATGCAGTTTTGGGGATTGTTTGTTTGTTTGTTTGTTTTTAAGAATTACAAGGCATAGTTTATTCTTTGCTGTTAGGAGTTTTTTCTGGAATGTACTGTTTCCGCCAATAAAGTTTTTGATGTCTCAAGCTGTAAGAGAACCGCTGTTGAATACATGATAGCCTCACCAATAACAGGGTGGTGAGGCACTGGAACAGGTTGCCCAGAGAAGCTGTGGATGCCCTATCCCTGGCAGTGTTCAAGGCCAGGCTGGATGAGGCTTTGAGCAACCTGGTCTAGTGGAAGGTGTCCCTGCCTGTGGCAGGGGGGTTGGAGCTAGATGGTCTTTGAGGTCCCTTCCAACCCAAACCATTCTATGATTCTATGAATAACTACACCTTTCTCTGTATTGTTAACTCATATGATTTAGTTTTGGTTTTAATGAAGCATTTAGGGTGTTTCTAGTCTAATACGTGTGCATGGGAGATGAGTTTCCGAGGAGTTTTTTGCTTCCTTCTATCTAAGCTTATAAGACTTTGTATTAAATTGGATGAAGTAGTGCAAGTTTGAGGAACACTTAATTTTTCTCAGACAGATCTTTAAGAGAAGATGGATCAGATTTGAGATTGGGGGTTGGCGGGGGGGGGGGGGGGGGGGAAGTGGTGTTTGTTTGTTTTGTGGTGTTGTAAGGAGTTTTGTATTTATTCTCAGGCTGTAAAATGTTGTGTCACAGAAAATCTTGATCATTTCTAATGGCCTTGCTAAGAATACTTGTGTTGCAATGTGGACAAGGGCAACAAATGTAAAATTTCTTCTAAATTGGATATGCTAAGCTGTAAAAATCAGCAAATGCCTGCAGCAATAGGATGTGATAAGATCCCATAATAGGATTCCTTATGCTTTACAGGATAAAATCCCTTAACTGTCTCTGCATCCCCATGAATAGCAAACCAGTGGAAGTCTTGTAGCTTGCCTGAAAAATGCTTTTTTTGAAAACTTGATCTTCCTTTTCTTTAAAAAAAAAAAAAAAAAAGTCTGGTTTCTAGAAATCTGGATGTCTCCAGAGAACCTGAACACTTTCTATGCTGTGTAGCGTTGAAACTACACAGATTCCAGAATACATTAGTGTTAGAGACTTGCAGTAACGTCATGCCCTGCAAAATTAGTCCTATTGCCTATCCTCAAATAAATCAGACACACTGTAGCTGGTCAACACTGTAGCCAAGCAGTTGTACTGAGCACAAAGTGGTTTAGCTAAGCAATCTCTAAATGCAGAGTTAGTATTAATGTCAAATGATGAAGCTTCATCTATATTAAGGAATTTTGGCAAGGTTCATTTGTTGCCATGATGGAAATACTGGAAGCTGCTCAGTCTTTGATGTGTTATAGTTCTTGCCAAGGCAACTGAATAGGTGAGAGCATTAGTTGTGAATTATTTTTCTTCTGAAATTCTGTAGTCAAACCAAGACTGACAAGAGCAAATATGGGAGCTGCGTGCATGGCACCAGTATTGAATCTCTTTGGAACAGTCATTAAGCTCTTTTTCAGTAGTTCCTGGATCATTGCAGTTGCAACGTGATTGTGCTGCTACTTTTAAAATAATTAAAAGTCTAATTTATAAAACATGGAACTGTCTTACAAGAGATACAGGAGACTGTATGCAGAATGGAGCAAGAAGGCCCTTACTCGTGCTTCTCCTTTGGCCTCAACTTTCTGAGAAACCAGTTTGCTTTCCCTTGGCATTACGCTTTAATCTCAGCTGTACAATATGGGTGCAGTTATTCAATATTTTTCAAATTCATACTCCTCCTTCAGTGGACATTGACATGTTGGTATCAAAATCCATCTCCAACCGATTTCAATTCCATAAGTCCTTCCAAAGTTGTTGGTAGACTAGAGGAAATCTGAACACCTCCTTGTGTTGCTTGTATTTTTTAATAGTGTTTCTCTTTTTTGTGCCATCCTCACCACAGGGTCACTGCATGGTTTCTGTAGCATCTTGCAGCTGGTGAATGAATTCCACAGTGTGACAGGGAGGGCAAAAATTCATCTGTTGGTTAGTAAAGAAGGTCAGAGAATGGAGATCATGGCTGTATGCTAACAAAGCTTATTGAGCACTTGAATCTCCCGTATCCTCAGCATATAGAAGGTTATAGAGCAGTTCAGTAAGGAGTTTCCTTCTTGCCCTAAGATAACTAAATGGACCCAGTTGAGCAAATACTAAATACATTAGCTGGAGAGTTAGCAGCTTTCTTTGTGTAGTTATAATTCTGGATTTTTTTTCCCCTATTTATTTATTTTAGGTTTGAGGGGAAAAGGACAAGAGTTTTTGAGGGAAGCTGGGTAGCAGGTTGCAATGATCTCCATGAAACTACTTATAATGGTATTTGTGCGGCTGTCTCTGGTGTGCATCTTGCTGGTTTCACTATAAAAACTAAATCTCTGTTTATACCAGCAAGACCTTTCCAGGCTCACTGAAACACCATGTGGTCTGACATAGCACCTGATCAGACTAACAGAGCTAGTCCTGAGTGATTGATGCTTATCTCTGAAGGCTTCTTTACTTCTCCCTCAAGCACCTTGGAGGGTTTCTTCAGGGCTATTTACCATCTTCCACAGTATGCCCTTTCCCATCTTCCTGAATACTAGGTTTCCCAGCTCATAACTCTAAGAAGCAGCTTTATTTCAGAGTAGAAAGGGGCCCCAATATGTGGCCTATTATATCCATATCAGCTTGCTTACCCTTTTCAAACCGCTATTGTGCTTTAATAGGGCCCTGCCTGGCAGTGGGAGTCCTTAATTCCTACTATGTAAGAATGGCCAGCTTGAGTTACAGCAAACTGCAGGATGCAGCTCTGATCAAAAGGCCTCTGTTTTTAGAGATTCTCCCCCCTCGTTTGCCTTTTTTTTTTTTTTTTCTTTCTTAATCCTGGGCTAATAATTCAACACAGTGAGGTCATTTTAGCTTTTGATTTGAAAACTTCAAGGTGTTAAATTACTGACCTAGCATAGGAAAAATCAAGGGAGAGGAACTCTAAAAAAGATAAAGGGATTCCGGGTAATAAAGAGTAGCACAGCAACTCCTTTAATCCTTTCCTTCTCCAGAATCTGTAGACTGGTCTCAGAGGGTTTGATTTGCTACAAAGCAACATAAGAAAGCTCGTTGGCAGCCTACTCTGAGCTGTGTCACAGGTGCTGTGGTTCATTTCCTTTCAAACAGTGCTTGGGATAATCTCTGTACCACCTGCATTAACTCTGCCATGAATGCACAGATTCCTGAGCCTATACCAAGAAGCTTGAAAACAAATAATTAAAATTTGTGTCACTCTTTTCCCTCTTTCCACACCCTTCAGCTGAAACAAATTTGAGTGGGTGAGACAGAAAGGATCTCCAAAAGTCCAGTCTCTGTGTTTGCAGTGTTACATCACCCAGTCTTGCCAAAATATTAAGAGTGTTAATGATTTCCTATCTGCCTGGTTGTTAAAAAAGGATTTTTCCTTAAAGCCAGTCATCAGGAATAATGTCCAGCATCTGTTTCGTCTTAACACTGCTAACACATTTCAGAGGAAGTGCCTAAAAAGCACTGCTAATTTCATTAGAGGAAAATGGTGATTTCCTTGAGGCTGACTTCATTGTCCCAAATGTTAATATCTGTGGACTTTTAAAAAGCACTTGGTACTATAGCTTTGAATTGAGGAATGCTAATGCTCCTATGCTACCTTCCAAGAGGAATAGCTAAAGAAACAATCCATTAATTGGTCTTAATATTGCAAGTGGTGTAGTACATTTAAACCAATAGCTGAAGAATAGAATGATCTTAAATTAAGCTGTGCTCACGTGGTAGTAATTTATTCATCTCAGCAGTGAAACTGGCAATATTTTTCTTGTTTCCCAGTGGTGCCCACAGCTCTAAGTGTTCCCTCTCAGGGCTCGTTCCAGGCAAGGCTATGCTCTGTTATTGCAGAGCATAGCCTTGGGGTAAGTGTGATTAGTCCCTTGGGGATGCTTAGTGTGTGGATGAGTTATTTAACAACAGAAATTGCCTGGGTTTTAAACCCTTTTGAATTTCAGCATTTTCTATTGCTAGAGCTATTTTTTTGTTGTTGTTGTTACCCATTGTACCACAGTCTCTAATCCTAATACTCCTGATTATCCCTACTTATTGTGCTTTGGTTCACATCACCAAGCCGTCTCAGAGCTTGTGACCTGGGTTCTTTTCAGATGAAACTAAATGGGAAGATGTGTTCCAACTGCAAATGAGCGTTCAGCCCATGGGACCAGACTAGAGCTAGTCCAGAGCGTGTTTCAAGAACAAACGAACCTTGAGATACCCATAATCTTAACATTAGGTCCTCTGCACAGTTTCTGTCTACAGTTGTTTAAGTCGAGACATAGCCTCTGATGCCGACCTTGCATTTGAGAGTAACTTATTTTCACTTAAGACAGTTCTATTTTAATGACTTAGACACCTGTGTAACTGGGAAGAAAAAATAGTGTGTGGGGGGGAATTTTTCTCACTGGAGAGGCAGCATAAGCCTTCAAAGTAAGTTTTTCTTCCTTCGTCATGTTCTTGGTGGAAAATTAAAGCAGTAATGGTATACGTTAAGGAAAAATGGTCCTTGATCCTTGTTTACTATTTAGTAGAGGAAGGGTCCTGTGAACTCATTCAGCTCTTAGCATGGTAACCAGAGGTGGCACCTGCTGGGGGAACAGCAAGGTCCTGAAAAGCTCTTCTGTCCTTCACGGGGACTTGGGGCTCCCTTGGCATTGTGCATATTTGGCTTTGCTCGAGTTTAGCAGGCAGAGGCTAACTGCTGTAGTGGGTTTCAGTTGGGATGTTACCATAGCATCCTGGGACTTTTCAAACCTTTGGGCTTCTAAATAGATTGTCTAAGAGTGCTTGAAAGTTTCTGAACTCTGGCAAGTTGCCGAAATGTAATTGCACAAAAAATAAAGCCGTTCTTGAAGCAGCTCTGCTCAGAGAAGCAGCACCTGAGTGCTAGAGTTCCCAGCTTAGCCATTTCTGAGAGCTGGGGCTGTTTTGTCACAGCCTCTTCCCAAAATGTTATTTTCTTCCTCTCACCTGCACATGCCATCCCAGAAGCGTAGACTGGGTGTGCTGCAAGATGCAGCTTTCTGAGCAGTGGCGTTGGAAGAGATTGTTCTGTGGTTTGGCTGCTCTGGGGCATGTGAAGGAAAGGAGTGAAAAAGTAAGCACCTTGCAGTCCCTACTGCAAAAGTTTCTTTAGACCTTCCCTTGGAGCAAGAACCTTGCTTTATTTTTCTCTCACCTTTCTCCAAAATTTTCTCACAAGGGAATGGGAAAAGCTGTTTTGTTAATGGAGTATACAGTTGCAGAACAATTCTTGTGTGAAATATGTGTGTTTGCAGTGGACTGGTGCTAGCTAATGGACATTCAGTTCAGTTTCTAGTCTCAGCTTCAGCTAGACAAAATCAGGTAATCAGTAACTTTTGTTAATGTTCTATTTTGCATACTGCTTTTATTGGTAATGTAGAGGGCTGAGGCAACCATTAGGTCTGCAATAGGATGTTTGGACACTGGCAGAGTTGTTGAAAGCTTTCTAGTTAAAGAATCTCTAGCAGATGGCTGCACTAAATGCCTAAAACAGGGAAGGGAGAAGTTAACCAGAGCAGTGAAAAAGTATTTTCCCTGCTTCTGGGTTCACAAACCCATTTCTAAATGATTGCAGAGAAACCATACCTTGTTGAGATAGTTTGTTCATAAGTGTTTCTCCTGCAAACGTGCTGATAAGCTCTGGCCACCTAACTTTGCTAGGAGTATATGTTGTTCAGTGAGAGGCAGGGCTGAGCAATCCTAAGGGAAGCATCTCAGCAGCTGGTAAACCTGCTGAGAATGTTTGAGTGAAGTTTGTTGCTTTGCTGTTCGTATCTTGCTTACTGAAGCCGTTCCCCTGAGTCTGCAGATTGTTTTATTTTGGCATTCAGAAGGAACTGGACAATACATCTGTTTGCATGAATATAAAACCTTAGGTAAGGTGTTGATCATACTAAAAAAAGAATACCTGCAACAATTTTGGGTCATCACCATTTCCCTTTCTTCCCAAAAGGTTTACCTGCAGACCGTTACTACTTGCCACGTTAATTAATGGTAACTTCACCTCTTGGTGATTGTGAAGGAAAAGGTGGCCAGGTTCTATAAACCAATATACAAGGCATCATAAAATCATGGAAAGGTTTGTGTTGGAAGGGACCTTAAAGACCATCTATTTCCAACCCCCCTGCCATGGGCAGGGACACCTTCCACTAGACCAGGTTGCTCAAAGCCTCATCCAGCCTGGCCTTGAACACTTCCAGGGATGGGGCATCCACAACTTCTCTGGGCAACCTGTTCTAGTGCTTCACCTCCCTCTCTGTGCAGATTTTTTTTTCCTGATATCTAATCTATATCTACCCATTTTCAGTTATTTTTGTAGTGCCTATCTACCCATGTAAAGAAAATTCAAAACATAGTGTTCTGTCTCTTGTAGTGATCTTGACCCTGCCTGAGAAGAGATCTGTTGATCTGCCATTGGGCTGCTGGCTGGATAGCTCCATCATGGGCCAGCTTCTTTGAGTGGAACTTTTACAACTTAAGACATTTGTAAAATAGTGTCTCTGAAATGCAGCATAACAGTTATAAACTTCTGACTCCCATGCTTGCAGACTTGAACTTCTCGGGGAAAATCCTTCCACTGTTATAGTTAAACAAAGTCTTCTTGTAAGAAATGAGGAATGAAAGAAATATTGTACCTCTTCTACTCAACTAGCTGGCGGCACTTGGCTTTCAGCACATCCAGGTGTGCTGATGTTCCAACGTATCCACCCACTCTTTTAACTGAGTAAGCAACAACAAATTATATCATACCCTTCTGCCTGCTAGGTTTAGAGCCATCCCATGCTGAAAATGCAAGTGACTTCAGTTTTCACTTATTAGAACTAAGGAATAATATAACAGGGCTGTCTGCTGTGAATTAAGAGTATCTTAGCTTCATGTCTGGACCTTTCTATTACAATTGTGCCAGGATCTACTTCCAAACATTGCATGTGCTGTAGTTCTGAGCAACATAATTTGGTGCATTTGGTTGTATCATTGTACCTTCATCTTCTTTCGCTTCCTAAACATCTCCCTTACGTGTGTCATCTTTCTGAAAGCTGCCTTCTCCTATTAAACCGAGTTTCTTCTTTTTCATCCATATTCCTCTCTTCTCCATCAGCCTGTCAGATCATCAGCAAAACAATGCAAATCGGGCATGAAAAAGTCTTAGAGGCTGTGGTTTGGGATGAGAAGATCTGAAATCCTATTTCCAGCCTTGTCACAGGCATCTTGTGGGACTTTATGCAAGTTACTTTCTCTTACTCTGAACTCATTCACTCTAAGGCAGTGAGCTACAGCACTTTGTAATGAATACTCTTACAGGGATAGCCATGGGAGCCCTTTCCTGTAATTTTGGCATATTTTGATCAGGCACATTTTATTTACTTTAATGTCCTGGGACAATGACTGTGCTTTCTTCTGGTGTGCATAGCACTGGTGAATGAATACAGTTTCATACATGTGAAATAATGTATTTGTCCATGATATTTACAGAAATACTATTCCTAATTCCAGAGTCACGAGTGTTTCTTAATCATAAGGTGATTGTACTTATTTTGGGTTGCACTTCCTTCTGGGTAGGAGGGCTAGACAGAGTGTTCTGCACCTAGCTTTCAGCACCTGACAAAAAAAGTCCATTTACTCATTGCCTTTGAGAACCAGGACATTAAAAACCAGAAATTGTCATTCTTTTAAAAAAAAATTGAATTGGCTGCTCTCCACAATGTTGCCCCCCCAGTTGTTACATGTCTTTTTAATTTTGCTTAATTCAGTCTGATATTGTTCTCTTTCAAATGTGAGAGCATTTTCTGTGTGCTATGAAGGATAAAGTAATTTAAACTAGATTTAAAGAGGTGGTTTAAAATTGCAGATTGAGAGGGTTCACACTGACCACTGGATTTCTTTTTTTTTCTGTAGTGGAGATGCTACCTATGGAGAGGTTCTGCTGTGATGAAAGTCGACTTGCATCTTTTCATTAATTCTCTCCTGTGCGGGGAGCACTAAGCTGCTGTCCCAAGTGAATGTTTTTAATGATCTCTCTGGAGTGTTTGAAAGCTTTGTGCCACTTGAACGATGTAGAGTGAAATGCACAAAATCTATCTTTGAGGCAACCCTGTCATTATACCTTTTCGTATGTAATGTTTGTATTTGCATTTCTATTGTTCTTGCTTGTTGAGCTTTGCCATGCCCAAAGGAGAGCTTCTTACACTTCAGAGAAACCTTTTTAAGCCAAACGTTTTCTGTAATAAGTTAGCCTAAAGTGCTTACAACTCACATGTGAGAAAATTGTACTAAAATACAAGAATGGGCGTATCAACTTGACTATCCATCCTAATGACCAACTACTCTTTTCAAACTGCACTAGTGCAAAATGTCCTTTAGTGAAGTGTCAATCTGGTTTTCATGATAACTGAAGTAGATTTTATACACCTAGTACAGTGAAGTTTCAGTAACCTAGAAATGAAATCTTGAGGATTCTGTTAAAGAGGATTTGTTTTATTTTGTGGCTTCACCAAAAACCTTGGTGAGAATAGCAGTGCAGTTCAAATGGTACTAAAAGAAAGGGCATCTTCTGGTCAGATAAACAACAGACTCTTGGCTAGTCATTTTCCAATGGCTTGGTTTCAAATAAGTGGCTCTTGGACACCCCTTGCTGGGATTTTTTAGAATGAATCTAACTTTCACAAACCTCTAATTCCTATAATTAAGTTCCAATGTGTGGTTTTCGCAAATAGTCTTCTCTCTAGAGAACAGATGGGTATAAGCTTTGGGGATTTGGTTTCAGAAATTGTAATTGCCAGTGGTTTTCTGCAGTGGAACAGCTACTGTTCCAGCTCCCCTAGAACATTCACTTCAGTTCAGCTTTCTAACGTTTTCTTGTTTTGACTTTGTCTCCACAGTTTTAACAGCGTGCGTCAAGGAACACACATCCTGTTCCGTGAGTTCAGCTTTGTTCAAGCTACCCCTCATAACAGGGCGTCTTTTCTTCGGACCTTCTGGAGGTGTTTCCGAACAGTGGGGAAAAATGGGGGCAAGTATTCCAGCAACTGCTGCTATCCTGTTACCTTGACATTAGCTAGGCTATTAATGCCCAACAAATACTGACACTTCACACTGTTCTAATGTTGTAACGTTGATAGGGAGACACCATCACAGTTGCCAGTGAAATAGTTAAATGCTCGCAGTATAAAGTAGCGTAGGAGCCCCTAGTTGCCAGTGCTACTTCTGTTACAGAGCAGCATGTCAAGAATTGGTAATCAGAAAGAGGACATCTGTGGGCATGGGGAAGAAAAAACTAAAAGTGGTGGGGGTTGTTGGACGCCAGCAGGGTTGCAAGCAAGGTAGCAGACCCAGAGAAGGTTAGAGTATGGAGCATGAGGGAAGTAGGTGCTGAGATTATTAGGCAGCTGGGATACTGAGTGCTTTGCCTAGGAGCCCCCCAGGAGGTGTTGGGCTGTGGGGTGGTAAATGCTGCCACCTGAGCTGTGCCTGAGCTAGTCCTGGCACATCTCCTAGATGAAGTTGCAGGAGCCTGATGGCTGTGGAAAGGGGACTGCTGACAACCGTGTGACCTCTTCCCCAACCCTACCAACAAGGAAAAAGCTACAATGCCAAAATAACTATTCAGCACTGTACTGTCTTGTCTAGCTATTCTTATACTGCACTTGGTATATTAGGTATTACAGAACTGGCTAGAGTTCAAAATAAACTCATGTAACTACACGTAACTAAAATTATGTTTTGGTTTAGTTTTTAATTTAGTATTTTAAGCAAATAGACTGTGAGTTGCTCTACAAATATGAATTCTGGTACTTTTTATTATAAGCCTCACTTCTTTTTGCAGGGAAGACTAGAACCATTTCTCTTAAATATAGATTAAAACCTCACCTTCTGGCTAAGCTTTGCAACACTTCTGCTGGTGATGAACAGAGTTTGAAAGCATATGAATAATGACTTGACTTTTCTTGACATATGCCATTTTAGATCTTTGAAAGAAACCATAGTTAAACATGACAAAACCTGTAATTGGCTGCTGAAGTGACTGACTATGCTGTCTGTAGCACCTTCTTCACAGTGATAGGTACTTCATGTTCCAAATCTTTATTAGTTCAGGGATAATATTTTTAACATTTCAGGTAAATAGTATGGTACTAATCTAACCAGTATGCAGTGGGGATGTATCTGATTTGAGGTCAGGTCATCGTTGGGAAAGATGAAGTCTAGACTCCTAGGACATATTTGTGTAGGAGAGTTAGAGATGATTGTGAAGAAGTCACCCAACACAACTACACCTGTCAGTGGTGAACCTTGCTGACAAATGAGAAGCAGCTATCTGATGGAAAGTACCCACTGCTGTACTTCCAATGCAAGTTTTCATCAAGCTTCACCTCTGTAGCATCTGACTCAGCCAGCTGATGGGCACCTGCATTTGTTGGAAAGAACAGAAAAGTTTTAGCTGCATAATATGTGCCCTCTTTTAGCGGTTTTATGTGAATATGGAAAAGGCTGTGGAAGAAAATGTAATCACCAAGGGGTGCTTTGAAGGGGAAGGGGGAGCATAGGAACACAAGCTTAGGTGGATGTTACTATGCTCTAGTTGTGGCCTTAAGAGAGTTCAATGTATTTTTCTGACTTCAAAGTCCAGTGGTTTCACTTAGTCTGAGCAAATATGGCATGTTTACCTCTTTTTACATTAACTAGAGACAGGAATGAATCACTTCAGAGAGCTTGCTGCCAATATTTTCATCTACTCAGTCCATTTCACTAGCAGTAATTACAGTCTAACTACAGATTTTATTCATGTCAGCTTTACTTGCTGTGGGATTGCTTGTGCATAGGGGTACTCAGAACATTTATGGTCTCTTATGAACTAAACTCATTTACTAAGAAGCAGCTGAACCTGTGCAACGTGGAGGGTGAAATATGGTCATTCCTATGCTCAGGCACAGACTAGAGATGGATTTCTTTCTTTAAAATACATCGCTTCTAGATGAATGTGGGAAGGAATCGTGTTATACAACAAACAGCAGCCATCAGGAGTGAGATCATTGGTGATCTGAACTATAGAATGAGTCTCTTAACAATAGAAAAGTCAGGCAAAGCAATGCCAAAAGCAAGTAAGATTTTCAATTTGGAGCTTTCTTTAGAAGTGTGGCTGATGGTACATCTTCTAATTGGATTATTGCAGTAATTAGTTTTGTTGTTTCTTTATGATCACTGCACTAGAGCACAAGACCATATGTATGTACCAAATCAGAAACAGTTATACAAGCTTGCGTAGAATCATGATACTCTCTACAGACAGTTTGTTGCTACAGCATCTCATTTTATGATGATAAAGTTTTTAACAATTTAAACATCATGTTATGTTCAGAAGTGTATTGGGTTTGCATGGCAAGGTTTTGGTAGGGGGAGGTTACAGGGATGGCTTCTGTGAGAAGCTGCTAGAAGCTTCCCCTGTCTCAGAGGCAATGCCAGCCAGCTCCAAGATGGACCTGCTGCTGTTCAAGGCCGAGCCCATCATTCATGGTGGTGGTGCCTCTGTGATAACATATTTAAGAATGGGCGGGAAAAACTGCTGCGTAACAGCAGCTGGAAGAGAGGAGTGAGAATGTGCAAGAGAAACAACTCTGCAGACACCAAGGTCAGTGAGAAGGAGGGGGAGGAGGGTCTCTAGGCCCTGGAGTGGAGATTGCTGCTGCAGCCCATGCTGAACACCGTGGTGAGGCTGGCTGTGCCCCTGCAGCCATGGAAATTCATGGTGGAGCAGAGATCCACCTGCAGCCTGTGGAGGACCCCACACTGCAGCAGTGGTTGCCTGAAGGAGGCTGTGACCCTGTGGAGAGCCCACACTGTAGCAGGCTCCTGGCAGGACTTGTGATGCTGTGGAGAGAGGAGCCCACACTGAAGCAGCACATTGCTGAATGACTACACCCTGTGGAAAGGACCCACACTGGAGCAGTTCATGGAGGACTCTCTCCCATGGGTGGAACCCCATGCTTGATCAGGGCAAGAGGGTGAGGTAGAAAGAGTGACAGAGACAACATGTGATGAATGGACCACAACCCACATTCCCTGCTCTCCTGTGCCACTCAGGAGAGGAGGAGGTAGAGAAATCAGGAGTGAGGTTGAGCCTGGGAAGAAAGAATGGGCGAGGGGAAGGTGGTGTAAGATTTGGGTTTATTTCTCATGATGCTACTCTGATTTGGATGGCGATAAATTAATTTCCCTGAGTCAAGTTTGTTTTGCCTGTGACAGTAGTTGCTGAGTGATCTCCCTTGTCCTTATCTAGACCCACGTGCTTTTGTTGTATTTTATCTCCCCCGTGTCAGTGGAGGAGGGGAGTGACAGAGTGGCTTGGTGGGCACCTGGCCTCCAGCCAGGGTCACCCCATCACAAGGAGGCAGGTAAGTTAGAGAGTCCTGGAAAGAAATTTTGTTTATGGTTATCCTATACTATGCAACAGAGCATGGGGCAAATGACCTGCTGGTTCTGAAATTAGAAGCAGTATAGCTCAGGTTAATGTTGGTATATTGCTTTTGAGGCCTGAATGAGTATCCTTCTGCTTTTAGTAGCCTGTGTCAGGTGTATGGAGAGTTATTCATCAAATGCCCATTTTATTGCAATAGAATTTCTGTGTGCAGAAAAGGGTGAAAATACACCCTTTGCCTCTACAGCAAGATTCTGCTCTTGCCCAGTTTTTGTCTTGTGGGTTTGCTTCTGGGTGGGGATTGCTCCGTGTTTCAGTATTGTCATTGATTTATGTCTGCAAAGAACTATGAAGGCATCTCCTATCTTCCTTTGTCAAAAGTATTACACTCACTCATTTCTGTGTCTCCCAGGATGTCCGTGTTTTTATTTATTCCTTTGCCATAAAAGTGTTTACTGCTGTTTTCCCCTCTCGTTTACTTTAAGCTTCATTCCAGATTTGAATTTCTGTTTTGGGAGTGGTGCCTTTTTCTTAGTTATGTCCATCTGTGGAGGGCATCTTTGGTAAAGTATATAAATGCCAGCTCTGTGAAGATATAGGTTACCAAAATAAATGAGAGTCAAAGCTTGCACCCTGGCTGGAGGAAGCAAGGGAAAATAAAATGAAGGATGTAAGATGACGCAATTGGCAAGCTTATACAAACTCAAAACACCAAACGAACAAACAAACCAAGAAAACCCCCACCTTTCCACATCTGAGTGTTTAATTGGGATTTTAGAACAGTAGAGAATAGCTCTCAAATGAGTGAACTGATTGCTAAATCTGGCTGCTAGTTGCTCCTCCTTGATGGAGGGAAATTTCCTGCTTTGTTTGTCAGTCTTGAAATAACCATGCCTTGACTTGGAGTGTGCACCTTGTTCACCCAGGCGGATGCATCTTGCCGTGAGTTCTCCGAGGGCCAGTAAGACAGAAATCTCTCTGAACAGAAGCAATACTTAAATGTAATAACCCGTGTATGTCCAGAACCATGTATATGTGAATTGAAGTGCGCTAACATTACTGTTTCTCTTGGGAAATTACAGTAGATACTGCTTTATTACTTAATTCCTTATCCTTTTGAATTACTGGAAAGTAGTTCTTTATGCAGAAACGCAGCAGCTTTTATGTCACATTTTTCTGTGTTAGCCCTGCTACTTGATGGGTTCTAGTTACGTTGCCCTCCCTAACTTCTTTTGTTTGGAGACTAGATTTATGCTTCCTTTTGTCTCCAAATAACATGGAAAAATGACTGTCTTCACTACATGTGATAGCAACATAGCACGCTTCAAAAAGTAAAGAAAAAGTGGTTGGGGTTTTTTAGAGGATGTCTGTTTGATGATATGCTAGATGTGTTTGTGTTTTGTTTTTATCTTTCTTTTTACAGCATTTCCCACTGTTTTTTAGAAGCTTAGCAAGGTAGAGTTCTATTTTCAAGTATGCATAAGCATATCTGGGATTCTATGCATTGGGGGGAAAAAAAAAAAACCTAGTTTTAATTTAGAATGCAATCCAGTGGCATGAAACCGGAGTGGACTTCACAAAATTTCTTCCCTCCCTTAAACACTGACCAATGATACGCAGCAGCCATCGAGGTGGTTAGAGGACAGCTAGCTTGTGTGTTGAGAAGCACAGAGCATAATGCTCCCTTAGCCGCAGATTTCTCCCAGAGGAAGGCAAAATGACCAGAAGTCTTGTTTTCCCTCTGCTTATGCTGAAATTGACCTCTTGGAATCTAGCTGACCTGCTCTTTTGAATTGTCTGTTCCTCAGGACTCTTTAATTAAAACTGTGCTTTCTCAGTTTAAACAGCCCCTGCAGAGTTCTGCTGTGAAGCTTCAGAAGGTCAACATATGCCTCTCCCAACCCCCATGGCTTTCATGTCTTGTTGGTTCTCTGTTTTTAATTAAAAAGATTTTTTCCTTAAATGCTTTCCAGCCAATTAGAGAAATTTTGCACTGAGAAACTTGTTCCAGGCCTGATGTATTGAGAAGTGAACAGAAAGCTCAGTCAGGACCATTGGCACTTTTTTCTAGAGCCCCAGCTTTCTTTGGTGCTTTTCAACAGCTTTTCTCTTTTTCCTTTTGATTTTTTTGGGGTTTTTTTCTTTATTTTTTTCCCCTCTCAATTTAAAATTGCTTCCAGTAAAAATAGCTGCTGTTCGATAGCTTAGATGTAGCCCAGATACAGGATCTTTTCCTTCCACTCAGGGGTGATTGTTACTTTATTTAGATGCACGCAACACTGCAGTATGAAACTGCTGCGGAAAGTATATTGGACTACATTGGTTGAGGATCCTTTATGCAGACTCTTACCTCCCCTTCACATAAAAGTACTGTTACTGCTCATACTGAAATAAAACCTTCTTATAATTGGATCTTGCTTCTTTCACATTCATGACGTTGTGTATTGGCTGCCTCTCTGCTTCTGCACACTTGAATTAGGAAATTGGAAGCCTAACTGCTTTTGGAGCCTGTGGAAGGAAGGCTTACCACAACAGAGCACACAGTCTCCGTCACGGAATGAGAAGTGGTATGTCTCTCTGACTAGCTCTTCTTGAATTTGCCAGGAAGGCTAGATTCCTTACAAAAATAAAGGAATGCCCCATCCGTGTGATTCATGTAACCTGGAAATTGAGAAGAGATACAAGGAACAGTGTTCTCCCAGCTTTTTTTTTTTTTTTTCTTCTTTTGAAAGATGCTATTTTAATGCATTTTGGTGACAAGATTACTTTCTTGAAGTTCCAAACGCCCATCCTTTGCTAGTGTCATTCTAATGCTTCCACATGTAACTCTTTATATTAAATTACTCCCTTCTGAAGCTGTTACTCTATCTCCTTTCGTAGCTTGGCCAGTCTGTTTAGCGGGATGCACAGAACAATACAGTGATGATCACAGCGAATGTCAGAATCTTCTGCCCTTTGCCTTTTTGTTATTAAACCCAAATCAGATCTTTATACCATGTTATTGTAAGAAAGTTTTTATGAATCAGTAAGGTCTTATAGTGTGTCCTAAAGATAATTGAAGACATGGAGTCTATTACGGTGTTCTCCGGGAGCTTATTCTGCAGTGAAATAGGATTGGCTGAGATGATTGATCTCCAGCATTTATTCACTTCGCAGTTCCCTTGCCCTACAATTACAGCTGTTGCTATTTATGATTTATCAATATAGCTCTGCCTGGAACCACTGGTGACTCTGCAATATCAGGATAAACTATTTCTGAAGCTGAGGAGAGAGAAGTAAAGGATTACATTTTAGAGATGATGAGGTGTATCTACAAGCACTGTAAGTTAAAATATCTGCATTACACAGATCTAAAATACATTGCAGTAATAATTTGTAGAAGCAATAGCACATGGGTCAGTGATGGAGCCTTCAGCTAGCCTCTCCCTGAATTCAGTTCACACCGTTCTGTCAATGCAGATCATGGAATTAACTGTATTATGCTGGAAGTCCTTATCTGATCTGGTTTTGTTTTTTCTGTCCCCCCAATATTACATTTTGTTTTCAACTGTATTTCTGAACATGCACCAGCTCATCTTAATTTCCAAATGTTTTTTTCAATTTCCTGTTTTAGATGTATATCTCTGTAAATGCACTGTTTTGGAAAACCAATAAGCTGTTTTCTTTGTTTTCAAATGTTTTCTAGCTATTTTGGGGTTTTTGACAGTTTTGCACTGGTTGTGTCATTGACAAATTAAATTAGTATGTTCTTTGCTTCTCTGTCCCAGTTGAGTGAAACATTTAAATAAGCTTTGTACAGTGATCATTGTTGCATTCTGCTAACCAATTATCCAAAATTCAACTGGTAATTATTATTACCATTTGCTTTGCAGTCTTTTGGCAAGTTTCCCATCCCTATGACAGCATTCTTATTCAAACTGACTGAAATGGATTTTTTCAATTAAGACTTTTTCAGGTTGCAATATGGGCCTGAAGAATTAGTATTCCAAATTGTGAGGAAGTTCCCTGGAATAAAATTAGTTCTATGTCATGTGATCTGGGCTGAGATTCCGAATGCTCCAAGTTTTTTATATTAACTGAACTTGGTCTATCTCTTCTCTCACTTGTGACAAGTGATCTGGGCACTACATATGCATAGGTGATCATCCAGTAGGAGGGTTATGAAGCATTAGCTTCATTAATTAGTATGTTTTATGATGTTTCTGGTGTACTCTTCAACAGCAGAAATGCTGAAAGGGATAGAGGGAGGTAGAGAAAGGAGGTGAAGCTCTTGTTTTCTCCTGATTCCTTCTATTGGGACTTTCTGCAAAGCAGTTTTAAGAAAAGAGGAGCTTCTGTGAAGCCCACATCTGCTTTCCACCCACTATTAGCTCTTAACCTTCCACAAGATATGAAAGTGCCTAAACTGAGGAAGGAATTATCTTCATCCCTTCTCAGTGAACCATAAAACATACTTCTCCCCATGCTATTGGCTTCAAGTGTACATCTGTGCTGTATAATGCAATGTTTATATAGACAATCAAAGCTCAGGGTCGATATTTCCATATGGAACAATTCAGAACTATCTCAAGATACCAGCTTGGGACCTGGAAGTTGCAGAGCTATATTTCTTTGGCAGCAGCTTGAGACTAGCTGATCTATCTCAGCAGGTCATGTGACCTATGGGGGGTGTTGTTATGGTGCGTCCATGTAGCTCATTGCTGTGGAATAAACTCCGACATCTCTGTGTTGAGTTACTGTGAACAGTGTAGACGTAATCTGAGGAAGAAGTTCCAGTTCAGTGTATACAAAAAACTAAGGACGCTCCTTTACACACATGCAATTAATTCTTCAATGTAGCTTAGATCCTAGGAAATTATAAGTGAAGAGAGATCTACTTCTTTTAGTATCTTTTTCTTTTTGAGTACTGTTGTCCAGCTGCACAGAAAATCTCAAAACGAGTCATCTTTGTGTTTTTATCATCCCAGCTGCTGCTTATAGCTTTTCTCTCTGGTGGTCTTGTTATTCGTAGTTTCCATCACTGCAAATTCACTTCCTAGATTTCCAGAGTTAACCCGACTGATTTACATAATGTGCTCCTGACTCCCAACAGGAGTCTTTGTTTCCTGTTGGCTCAAGTAGGCCTGACCTATGTCTAGAAGTTTTTTGCTTGTTTGTTGATTGTGAATATGGACAACTGCAATCTCTCACCATCTGCTCTTCCACTCTGTCTATTAGTAATGCTCACAAAAACTTTTAAATTCAGTTATTCTGGTAAAATAAGCCTGCGAGTATTGTTTGCTTCTTTTGAGGAACTGATTTTGCCCTGTGGTGTTAGAAGGACTGACATGAGCTGACTTTCTGTAACTATGTTGCTGCACTCTTCCAGCCAGCCTTTTCCTGTCAGGCAAGATAATTGGTGCCTACAAACTCTTAATCTCTCAGGAAGACCCTACTCTGCACTTTGTTTTGAGGCCTTGGTGCCATTCAGTATTTCCCCGTTTGACTAAACCTGCGCTGTTGAATCAGTTTAGCTAAAGAGTACAGCTGTGTTTATGTGAAGTTCTTGCATCACTTTAAAGTCACCTTACCTCAATAAACATCTGTAAGTCTGGTTTAAAAAAGTGTGGTCATGAATAAAGGTGTTGTGTATGATTAAAAAGATTGTTGGTTTATGCTCTGTTATGCACCTTTCAAGAATCCTAGATGCATATCAGTAGAAGTGATCTGCATGCATGATTAGGACTTTGATATGCTACTGCTACTTTGTGAAATGGGGATAAGGTGGTAGTACTATTGAAAACCTGTAATCTCCACATGAGTTATGAAACGTAGTCACTGATATTTATAAATTAAGCTTGATCCATTTTGAATTTGTCAGAGGGGCGCGATTCTGATAATGTACATTCTGATACTTTCCTTCATAAGCTGATCTGAGAGTGATTTGCATTCCATGCTCTTATTAAGCCTGAATCTCATCACCTTCGTTGGCACAACGGACCTTTCTTGAGCTGGAGGAGGAAACACTTGAATATCACTGAGTTCCTATAGACCCCTTTGTCTCTCTAGAGCCATATCCCATGGGATTCTTCCCAGCAGATCTCTGAAGTGACTGAAGTCAGCTCTCCTGAAATGCAGAGCTGTGGTCCTGCTTTTTGCCAGGTAGATAAATTCCAGAAAGCTTAATGAAATAGTTTTTCAGGTATAAAGACAAAGACCTTAAAAATGCTTCAGGTGCAGGAAAAGCTTCCATAGAAGTTCATGCTTTTCTAGACTTCAGTGTCAGTTAGCTAAAACCTACAAATTTGTAGGATAAAAGCTTTGCTAGTTCTAGTGCTTACAGAGATACTTGTCATAACTTGTCCTGAGGTTTTCCTGAATTAAAGTCTTGTTCTAGAAGCAGTCAAAATTTACATCCACTGATTTAATAAACTGGTATAGATTACTCAGTAGAATTGTGTATTATATGTAAGAGAGAAAATATCCTGGTGTTGCTTAAGAGAAGAAGCAATAGTACCAAGGGGGGATGGAGGTTACACGAGGGACATAATAAACCAAAAGGAAACAGAACATTAGAAAAGAAATGTACAAGTATGTCAGGTTCCAAAGTGTTACTAGTGTTCATTTTCACAGAGGGAGGAGAGGCATCAGGAAAAGCAATATTGTCCTGAATGGAATTTCAGCCCTTTCTCTTCTGTTCCTTTGCACTGTAGGACAAACTTTCATTCTGCATTATACTCTGCTCCTCCTCTAGTTAGGTCTTTACCTGCTCTTTTTTTTTTTTTTTTAATTATTATTTTGCATCATTATGCTATCCTCCTTCTCAGTTTATCTGCCAAGTATTTGTTTCCTTCTACCCCTGCTATCTGGTTATCTATTACTGCTTTTCTCCCTACTCTGTCTGCTGGAGTTAAGTTATTGCATATTCAAACTTCTAATCTACCTTCCAGTCAAATTTCCCTTATATAATTCCCAGAATAATTTATACCATACCTGAAAGGAAATCAAGCTCTAAGTCCTTTTGGTGGGAAGCTAATCTGCATCACTCTTATGTCAGAAACAAAGCTTTTTCTCTATTTCCTCTTTCTCTTCCCTATTGTCCATGCTGCTAATAGATATGTCTTCATTTCTACCAGCAGTGGCTGAGGGGTTGCTGTGCCATGCAAAGTTCTAATGCAAAGCAGGTACTGGTCAGCATGATTAGGATACTGAACAGTTTATATTGAAGCTTAGTCTTGAAAGAATTTTAGTTTTTCTGTCTACTCAATTGGAAAGTGTTTCATGCCTTTTGCAATGGGCAGAACCTCAGATGTGATGTTTTTGTTTCACAGTGGTGATTAATGATGACACTTTTCTGCTGTCTGAGGATCTCCAGGTATTTTACAGATATTAAAGAATGAAGCTTTCCAAAAATACTTTCACTTGACAGTTGCAAAAAGTAAGACAGGGAAATGAAGTGAGTAGGTGAAGTTCACTTAGTCAGAGGTAACATCAAGATCTGGCCTTTTGGTATTATTGATTCAACTTTAAGAAAAATGCACTTTTAGCATATAAAGATAGGGGTTTCTTTTCCCAAGTAGGAAAACACATATCTTAGTATAAAGCAATATCGTTTAGATGAATTGTTTGGAAGAACAATTGTTGTCTTTTTTTCTTTTGGAAAGTTTTGAGGGTAATCATTGCCTTACTCAGAATAGTAGGTGACCGTGCATGACCTACATGGGATGATGTAGGATATATTTTTAGTTCTTTGAAGTTTGATGTTATAACCCCCTTCATTACTTGCTTTTCCAGACAAAGTCTTTAGAGGAAGATAGAAGTCAGATTAGTTAACATATTTCATCACCTTCATCATGTCTATTGTAGAACCACGTGCTCGGTACCACTTTCACCACAATCCTCGCCTCTTTGTGAGGGGAAGTTAAATCCTTGTGTGTGCATTAGTAGCGTATGCCTTCTCTGAAAGAACCTGGGCTCCTGAGCGTTCTGGTACTTAGCTGGTAACTGTATCACTTAGAAAGCCAATCTCCATGTATAGAAGTTGCTAGCTTCTAACGTAAAATTGGCAAGAGATTTTCCCTTTTGAAGGAGCTCAAAATAGAAACTACTTTATATGCTGGAGTGTCTTCTTTATTCATCTTCCCTCATTGTAAATTCAGAGTATTTCCCTTTTATATAGAAGTTGCAGTCTTTTTTTTTTTTTTTTTCCATAGCTTCAAAGTACTAACTAGTAGAGGCTTGTTCACGCATGTTGTTCTTCAAGGGACCATCTTACAAAGTAGCATACTGTTCTTTCCTCTTAGGTCCAGACTGCTAGGCAAGTTGCACATTGTGTTTAGTGAAAGGTATTTTTGTTCTGTGAAAGGCCATCTTCTGGCTTCTTTTATTTAAGTAATGAAATGCAGAAGCCTAGAACCTGATCTGGCGATGTTACGTCTTGCTATTTATCTGGAAATACAGGCTTAAAAGCTGGACTTTGGATCTCAAACCCAGCTAAGTGGGATTTTGGCATTTGCTCTGAAGAAGCTGCTGCACAAGAAAGTTGAGTATGTGCACTGGTGTAGCTAAAGCCAAAGCTGAAGGATACCTGCTGGAGCTTATCCCTTATTGCAGCTTGTGTCCATCATGTCTTGTCCTATTCACAAGTTTGATGCCCAAACTGGAAATCCAGTTTTCATAGGTTTCTTTGATAGTCAACAGAGAATGCCTGATCCATAGGGCAGTTTTGAATGGTACAGGTGGGATCCTGGCCATTAATCAGTGTCTGGTAATCTTTCTCTGTACTGATTATATTAGGAGTTTAGGTAGAGCAGCCTTTTCATTCAGAACCTAAACTTGGTCCCTGAAGTTAAGCAGCATCAAAATTACCCTTCCACTCTGCATTTCGATCATGTGTTGTTTTCCAGAGGACTATGTTAAACCTTGGCAAAATGTATCTTTCTAACAGTGCTGTGTTATTTCAGTTTCGCTTGGCACTCACTATTCTGTAATTCTCATGAATAAACCTTTTGGGAAAGTGTTTGATTCCATGGTGCTTTTCTTCCCTTATAAATCTTCCACCAATTTTGTATCTAAAAGTATCCCCAAAGCTAAGGAAAGTGAATACTGTATTAAATCTTATTAGACTAGAGGAGTTAAGAAACAAATCAATAGTCGCTGAAATAAAATTTGTAATCTCTTGAAGTATTTCCTTTGAGTCCTAGCTAAGACATCTTGCAGAACTAATACTAAGGGGAAAAAATCTAGTGAAATGTTATTTGTCTGTTTCTGAGAAAGTAACCACTGCCAGCTTTAGCAGATACAGCAATTAAACATGGTTACTAAGGGAAGCAGTTTTTTTAAGAAGTAATACTGCTATTGAAGACTTTGTTCATTACTTCTCTTGGCTTTCTCTGTTAGGAGACTGTCTTGGTAACATCCCTCCACACACCCTCACATGCACACACAGAGTCTGGAGCTTTGTTTTATAAGGTCTTATGCTGATTTCAAATAAATTAGATTAGTCCTTGTGTACTCAAAATATTATTGCTGATTAGGTATATTTTAGGTGTATGTAAAGTGAGTCTGTAGGCAAATAGCTGATATTGAATAGGGTGTTGGCATGTTTTTGTTGATGCCAGTTGGAAGATGTAAGCATTTTCCTTCCTTCTCCATGCTCCTTATACTTAGTCTGCTGGAGCAAATTCAAACTGGCAACTCCTGAATCCTAATCCTGTTAATCTGGGTCTTGGGCAAATCACTTAACCTCAATATACCTTCATTTTCCTATTTATAACCTGGAGTTCCACCTGTTGGATTAGGTGGTCTTTGGACATAGAAGTTTTGGCTGGATAGGTAAAACTGAGGCTACTTAGATATCTGTATAGATCAAATTTGACAGAATCAGGGCCTTAATGAACTCTCACTTTTTTGTTAGTGGCAAGCAGTTAATTTTGGATAGATGCATGAAAACTTCCTTGCAGCTTCTTTCCATTAAAATAATTTAACTCTTCTTTAAATACATAAAAAAGTTGAGTAACACAGTATAAGCATTTGAAATTTAAAAACTTTAATACAAAACAACCTTTAAGATCAATCTTCCTTCTCTTCTTTCCCCCACCCCCATTCCCTGCTTCAGACTCAGAAGTTTTTTCCTATGGGAATTTTTCTGCCTTTTACCAGTTCTTTGGATGATATTAAAATCAGTTCTGGAGGAAGGAAGGAAAGACGTTATGATAGTTAGAACTGGATTGCAAGAACTATATCTATTCATGTGAAAATTAACCAAACCTGCAAGAGAGGAAATATGAAAGTGGTGTTTGTTGTGGTTTGGTTGCAGAAGGTTGTCACACACAGCCATCTTTCAGACCTAAAATAGTTTCAGCAGAGGTGAGGTGGACCATTGTTTTTTAACCAGATAGTTAAAATTCCTTGCCTTACCTTGACAATTCCTTACTCTCTCTGTATTTGAGCATTTGCTAAATGTTTAGTAAAAAATTAGGTGTTGGTCAAATATATCTGATACTTAATTTGTAGATGTTTGTGTAATTCTGTTTCTGATTGATATAAATGGAACATATTAAAAACATAAAAACTCAGTTTATGAAAGTGACATTGCACAAGCAAATTGATCTTACTTGCCTTTTCTTTTTTGAGCAATTTTCTGTAATGTAGTTATAGGTAGAGAATTTTTCTTTTTACTCACAGCCACTCTGCAGGGCACAGACCTCAGTATTCAATCACTTCTAAGGAATGGCCGTAGGAAGTGGCTTAAATTGGTGTTAAGTTAATCTAATATTTTAAGCAGCCTCAAAACACTGGATATTTCCTTGCTACTGTTAAGTCTTATTTGAAAATTATTTGTTTGCCTTGTAAGAACATTTGCAGACAACGTAGCAGAGGCAGTTTACATAACTCCTGAAGTTACACAGCAATGATAAATTGAAACCAGAGTGTAGCAATAATTAATTGTAGAGGAGTCTGAATCATCAGGGATTAAACTGTGGTATCCAACATATTCTTACAACCTAGTCTGTGTGGAATGTCATCAAGTTATAGCCAGAAGTTATTTAAAATCTTGTTTTCAGAATATAGTAGCTTTTTGAGGAAATAGAAGCAAAAATAAATAAATCCAGGAAGAAGTAGCTTGTATTTCTGTAGAAGAAATTATTTAAAGAAAATGTCAAGAGAGTTTTCTCTTTATTCTGAGTTTTTAAGCTACTGAGGTATCCAGGAGTGCCTTCTAGTCTTCAGGAATCTTGTTCCCACAACTTTGAACTTGAAATGGTTTTAAGATAAATTCGGATGTGACAGTATTATTATCCTTGAGACCTAAAGAAAAATTAGCATTCCAGTTGCCTTCTGTGACGATTTTGAGGAGAAACAAAACCAAAGTAGTAAAAGCAACAACACTGAGAAATAGTTCTAAGTGAAAACAACTCACAGAAAATACCTTAGATTTAGGCTCTAGGAGTGGCTCCCATCTGCTGTGATTGGAAGTGCAGGGCAGAGCTTCGTGGGACTTTGAATGCAACTGGAGCAGCATGTAGGCTGCCGTTTTTTCTTCACAGGTATTTACTTTCCCTAGCAGTGAACTATGACAGCATTAGGTGAAGGTAACAAATGGGCAAGTTTGCTACCATGGAAATAAATACTGGTGTTCCACCTTCAGTGTACAAATTGAAAGCTACCTGATGAAATATGCACACTTTTGTTCTACTGAATGCTATGTGTTTTTCAGCTCATCCTTGTTGGAAGTATAAACATGATCATTTGCGGTTCTTGTCAATTTTTTTTTGAACAACAACAAAATACTAGCGTGAAATTTTATACCTGTCTCTAGTTCCAGTGCCTGCGCAGCTTAATATAAAAGCAGGCAGCAAAATATAAATGTGATTCTAATGAATAATTTAAATAATATCGTTCAATTATTTTAACCAACATGCTTTACCTCTTCTTGCCATGATAGTTATAAATTAAAAATAATTCTGGTTTACAACTGCACTCTGCCTACCAGACTATGTTAAGTAGCTTTTGATAGATGTCTAAAATATAATTAGCTTGTTCATTATAAAGATAAGTGTAGCAGAAAGTGAGGAAGCTTGGGCATAAGTGACAGTAAATGTTACTCACTAATTCATAATGCTGAAATGAAAATTAATGAATTAGGGGAGGGGGAAGAAATCCAGCTTCACAAGCTGGAGTTTGGGTGGGCTACCAAAATGAACCAGCTCCCCACCTCCATTCTTTCTCCTAAAACCCACCAGAAGATGAATTGTGTGTGTACTCATATTTCTCGAATCTTGCAGTGGATGAATCATAGAATCATAGAATCACTAGGTTGGAAAAGCCCTTAGAGATCATCCAGTCCAACTGTATCTGTCCACCACTAAACCATATCTCTCAGCACCTCATCCACCCGTCTCTTAAACACATCCAGGGATGGTGACTCCACCACCTCCCTGGGCAGCCTGTTCCAGTGCGTGATAACCCTTTCGGTGAAGAACTTCTTCCTTACATCCAATCTAAACCTCCCCTGGCGCAGCTTGAGTCCATTCCCCCTCGTCCGATGATCTGTCATTAGGGAGAAGAGACCAACACCCACTTCTGCACAACCTCCTTTCAGGGAGTTGTAGGCAGTGATCAGGTCTCCTCTCAGCCTCCTCTTCTCAAGGCTAAACAAGCCCAGTTCCCTCAGTCGCTCCTCATAAGACATATTCTCCTGACCCTTCACCAGTTTTGTGGCCCTTCTCTGGACACGCTCAAGGACCTCAATGTCTTTCTTGTAGTGAGGCTCAACTGGGTGAATGGGTTGAGCTGGAAATCAATTGGATGACTTTTTGCAAAAGTCAGTTTGAGCTTTAATTGAACTACCTCAGATTCCTCTGGAGTTAATATCTTAAATGCTCAGCAGCTTTGAAATTTGTGGCCAAGTTTGTTCTCTTGTTTCTGCATGTGTAACTTTTTTTTTTTTTTTCCCCCCAGTCATGCTAATGTACAGGAGAGACTGTGTTCTGCAGCTTTTAGTGTGGTCTGGGAGTTACTTCTACAAGAAATCCCTTTGTTCTCTTTTACCATTTTAGCGTGCAACTTCCATGTGTGAATGCTGTGACAGCTCTCAGGCACCTGGTTGTGCACTGGTCAGTGGGGGGTGAGCAGCTGTATCATAATTGTATCGTATGTTTTATTTTCTATTTTAATTTCTTAGTAGTAGTATTTGTATATATTAATTTAGATTTAATTAGTAAATAGTTCTTATCTCAATTTTATGAGCTTCCTTATTTCTTTTTCCTCAGATTCTTCCCCTCCACTGGAGGGAGGAGGGGAGGGAAGTGAGCGAGTGGCTGTGTGGTATTTTGCTAGCTGGAGTTAAACCACGACCCCAGTAAAGATCAGGATAGCTCAATTGCTTCTTAACTCAATTGTGTATGCACTTTATTACACTCTCTGGATGCACTGAACAGATACATTCTGATAAAACTACAGCATGCAATTCCCTTGCTTCCAAGTAGTGTCAGGTGATCTGGAAAGGGCCAAAAGCACCACTATGGATTGATAGGAGCTTGGAAGACAACAAAAGGGAGGGAAAAGACTTCACTGTTATTGAAGGAGTTTCAAAATTCAGAGGGATTTTAAGTTTTTGCATGTTGAGTAGCAAATTACCAATGTCAGCATGTTTTACCTGAGTCACAGGTCCATTTGAAGAAGCTGCCCAGTAACTACATTATCTGTGTGGGCCTGGTCTAATGTGGAGATGAAGGTGGTGTAGTAGAGATGTTTTCATTGGTTTAGGGGGTGGGAGGAAGCATGCTATGTTGGATCCTTTCTTAATACAGGCATATGTAAGCAGGTAAGAGCACAGAGGAGCACCTGTTCCCTGGTATTTTCTGGCAGTTGAGTATCTAAGTGTGTAACTTTTGTCAATGGAACAGCTTGGTACCTGTCTGTGAGTTGAAACATCTGAATAACCGGCAGCTGGGTCTTCTCCCTGTAAAATTGCAGGCATTCTTCTCATATCATACCATCCTCCCTTGCGTTCCCTCTTGTTGGCTTCAGTCCTTCCCCAAAATCTTCTCTTTCAAGGGCAGAGTCTGCCAAGGGTGCATTGGCAAGAAAAGCAACTTCTCTCTCGGAAGATGTGAGAAGAGTGGTTGTAAATAAACAACAAATTATGTGGAGTTCTGTGTAGTACTAATTCTAGTGATGTATACAAGGACATGCAGGTGGCTGGGTAAGGTAGAGATACCATTGCTGTTTAGAAAGAAGTGATCCCTGCAGCCAGTGAAATACTTGCCACATTATTGCAGAAGCCTTATTGTAACTAGAACAACTGATAGTATCTTCACCTTAGCGTTACCTCTAGTCTCCTTGTTTATTGTGTTGATCGTAACAGGTGAAAGAGAACCAGGGATGCACATGCGTGCGTCTTGGATAGTTGGAGAGTAATGTTCAGTTAAGTGCTGTTGCTTGTAATGCATTTTATGATCCCACATTTTGCCTTTAATATCAGTAAAGGGAATATACAAGACTCTAATGTTCCGCCACGCCGGGTGAATGGGTTGCACAGTGCAAGATGGAATAGTGCAAGTTGAAACTTGTTCTTTTAGAGGTTGTACTTTCATTACCTTGAAAGCAACATAATTCATCATTCTTCACAATCAGCTTTAAAATAGCTTTGAAACAGCTTTAAAACCAGACTACCATGCTTCATGTGGCTATGAAACATTCATAGGTGGTTTATCCTACTTTGCAGCGGAAAAGACTTTAGATGAGTATTTAAGAGAAGGATATCCTAATGATATAGTTTCTTGTGGTAAGAAACAAGTTTCTTGTGGCTAGACAAGAGAGAGACACCTATTCTGGTTGCATGCCTAAGATAGATCAGAAACTGAAGGTGTTGTCTTCTCTGAATTGAATGCATCTGAGACTTTACTAATGTCTTAATTAAAGCTGCAGTTCCATGTCAGCATAACCTGATCTAATTGCTGGCTAGTGAGATACTGCCTCCTCACATCGTTCTTATGGCAGCTTCAGCACTTGTTCGATCTCATGCTGATCTGTCTCGGCACGCTAAACTGGCAGAAAAGTCTCCAGTACCTCTGCTGCTTGAGTTAGTTTTCTACCAGCATAGCACACTGAAATGTGCCAGTGCGAGGTCACAGGAGAGGTGGGATGCAGAGTGCAGTACTCTGCCACCAGCACCGAACTCAAACCGCCTAGCAGTTTGTAAGTGCAAAGAGCCCAGTATTGACAAACCTGGCCCTAAAATACGGGTCATATTGCTTTGTATTGACACTTGGCCGAGTCTAATTGGGTAATACAAAGAATATACTAATATTTTGTTTTAAAACCTCCTTTAGAAAGTAATACACTTGTCGAGTTTACAGCCAGAAAGTACTGTTAGGCCATGTAGTCTGACCTGTATAGCACATCATTAAACTTCACTTGGTAACACCAGTATTGAGCCAAAACACTTTTGTCTGACTGAAAAATAATTTGCATATCTTCCAGAAGGGCATTCAGGTTTGATTAAGTCATGTGAGCCTGAAGGGGCCGAAGGGCCCCTGGGAAAAATAGCAGGAGGAAGCAGTCAGCTGTTGGTGCTGCCAGAGCAATTAGGCTGGCCTGCAGCCCGGTCCCCATGAAGTACGGAGTTTTCATGGGAGGGAAGGCTGCTAGCAGTAGCCTGCTCTCGAACACCTTCCTGCTGTGCTCACCCAGGCTTTCGCCCACAGGCAGCAAGCCTGACCCATGCGTAGTAGTTCTGCACGCATGTAGTGAGGGTGGCCCTTGTGCCTGCTCCACGCCACTGTGAAAACCGTCGCTTGTGAAGACTGCTTGTGGCAATAGAAGGGCCAGGTGAGAAAGAATCTGTCCTGACAGAGAAGGAAGGTTGTTTATTTGCTAACTTTTGTCAGAGGTCAGATCTTACTAAGACTTATTTGAGTTTGAACTGAAAAGTATCAGTAGGGGCTAGTAAAGTCAGAATCCTGAACACGCCACTACTAGCTCAACTCGTGGCAGTCATTAACAGCGTGGTTATCTTCACCTTAAAAACTAATTTTTTAAATGTTTATGAAAGTTATGTTCTTTTAAATATTCGAATCATAAGTTGAAGTCAATTTCTTATCCTTCTTTTCGATAAGCTAAGTAAATTATCACCTTGAGCCTCTCTCTGTGAGGTGTGCTTTGTGAGCTTGTAATCATTCCCGCAGTCCTTCTGGCTCCTTTTAAATTCTCACCATCATTCCAGAGTCATGGCTATTTCAGATAGGTCAAATGCTGGTAACGCAGCCTCTCTACTTGACACTGCTGCATTTACTTATCTGAGGACCGTGTCATTTTCCTGGTTATATTATCCTGAGCATTTGTGGTTACCTTCCTCTCCGTTTGTCTTCACAGAAACTGTTTACCTAGGTGGAGCTCTCTGCTTTCTTTGTTTCTAGATACAGGGTCTCATATATGACCATGCTCTAGGTTAGGTGTGATCCAACTATGTCAGTGAGGTTTTTCTGTGTGACTACTTGTTCCTTTAAAATTTTTAGTGTTTCCTCAGTTTTTATATGGCTCACAAACGCTATCATTAATTCTTGGGATTGTTTAGGCCAGTAACTGAAAAATTGCTTCAGAAAGTAGAACTAATGGGGTATTCTTGGGGATCCCAGGAGAAATACACCTTCTAAGTAGTGATTCCTCATCCTCATTTTGAGATATGACAGTTATCCTCTTAATGTGTTTGGTCATTGTTTTGAATCATTCAGATTTTTAATCAGCACAGTTGAGTATGAAGTGTGGCATCTCTCGCAACATTATTTGATGCTTTTTTACATCTAGATTTGTGTTCCTAGTTGAAAACATTACTTCACTCATCAAGTAAAATTTTTTCATGGTTGATAGCTGTTAGTAATTAACTGATGAAGTCCAATATTCCCTGTTTGCATATTTTGTTTGGGGGTACTATGAAGCTGGCCACGGTGCAGATGCCTAGGTCATCTCAACCGATGGCAGCACTTAAGGCCCTATTTCGATGCCATCCTTGCACTGATTAGTATACTGCGTGTGCTTGCTGGATAGCTACTTAGGTCAAAGTAAGCCCCGATCTTGTAATTTTTAAGTGCTAATGCAACTTCAGCTTTTTTTCTGGACCTATAAAATTACCCAGGTGTTTTAGGCTTTGAAAATCAATTCTCAGCAGTGTTGAGAGCTTGTCAGCCAACTCTCTTCAAAATTCTGACAGAAATTATGAACATCTGCTTTTAATTTTTTAATATGTTAAGTACCACTCCACTACTGACATCTTCCCAAATTATCACTGAAATGGAAAATGATTTGGATTATGCAGAAAAAGAAGGATGATACATATTATATTAAATACAGTACACGCTTTTTCTGAACACTGCTTCATTTTTCCTCCCATGGAGCTAAATGTCAAGAGGCTCATCATTATGACAGTTTTCTCCTGATATGCATATCATTATCCCGGTCTTTTTGTCCCCTGATTTTTTTTTTTTACCTGTTTCATTTTGTTTCTCCCTCCAGTTTTCTGCAAATTCCTGGCTTCTCACTATTATTTGCTGCTGTCAGCAGACTCTTCTTTTACATAGTATTATTTATTTTTATACAGCTTAGGAGTCTATGAAAGATATCTATGCTAATACTAGATGAGTTCTACTTGAATCTTCTAGTTGAAATATATCAGAAAGGTAGTTAGAATATTGTCAGTGTTTTGGCAGAGAACTTAATCTCTCCTATTATCTGAATTTCATCTTGGGTAGGCTGTGCGCCTTTTGGAAAGGAAAATATGTGACATTCCATCCAAATAAAGTATAATACAAAAATCAGGCAGTAAAGATGTTTGGCACCAGTGTGACAGTACATTTGTATGAAGTACGCAAGAATGGTAGATGTTATGAAGAAACCGGGGAAAATGCTATAGCATTATAATGCTGAAGAATAGTATTTGCATAATGTCAGAAATTATGACATAGTTTATAAAGACTTGAGGAAGATAGTTTTTTGCACATTCCTGAATTTTCTGACATTTACAATGCTTACCCATACAAATATAATGCTGTATTAGTCATGGTTTCAAACGGCTTTTCTTGGGGTTTTTTTGAGATAAACAGGATCTTGCACAACTGAAATAATTGATTAATACTAGCTGCCTTCCTGTTCCATGTTCTGAACGAATTCCACAGCAGGTAGTTCTTCTTTGTTCATTTTATAAGCTGTACCTGGAATTAGGTGACAGCTTGGACAAAGCCTTATTATATTCTTTGCGTGATTTCCAAAACATCTGAAGACATAATCGAGGAAAATCCCAGTTTGAAATGGGAAATTGGAACTTTAGAGGAAAATTTCAGTGCTTAGGGAGTGCTGTAAAGTTTATTAAAGGTTTATTATCTATAAATGGATTAAGCCCTGCTCATCCTTGTTGTATTCTATTGAGTGGAAAAACAGATTTTTAAACTGTGAAGATCGAAAATCAGGTCTCCCAGTTTACTCAAGTTAGAGTGGTTTGTTCTAGTGCTGTTTGCTGCTCATAAAGTTGAATAGTAAATCTTCTAAATAGCAATAGAAACTGACAGCAAAGGCAAAATATGCCTCATGTTGGCATGTCAGTCCAAGTGTGGGTGGATTTTCAGAATTTTGAACTCTTCAGCTATTAATAACCTGCTTTCTACAGTGAAGTCTAATGTGGTAATTTTAAAATTAATTATTACACTTTTTAGCCACCTGATAATCATGACTAACTCCTGGGTTTTTTTTTTCTTTTCTTTTCTTTTTTTTTTTAACTTCAAAAGAGTAGGTGCTCCCATTACCAGGAAAGAAAATTGACTTGGTTGGAAAACCTTAAGGCAGGCATGGCACTTTTGAAGGAGACGCACCTTTCCAAGTCAAATACAAATGCATAAGAGAGGGTGGAACTAGCTGCATCTAATGACTTCTTTGCCCAGGGCAAGGGACGTTCCTATCTTGTTTAATAAAAGGGTTTAAAATGCAGCCTTTGAATGCTACAAAACAGAGGCTTATACACCATTGCTGAGTACTGAAGTAACTGGTTAAAGATTCATTTGTCCTTAATTAAGATGACCTTAAATTTCTACAGATGGTGGCTACTAGAGGATATAATTGGAGGTACCTGGCACTTGTTCACTAACTTTAATTCAAGATTTCACTCTTCTAAGAGATTCTTCAGAAGATAAATTCAGAATGATTTATCCCTTTAATTCTCTAGCTTTAATAACCATAAGTATTTCCTTAATGATTTAGAATTGCATGATGCAGGAGATAGTTAAACTTACTCTCCAAGAGAGTCATTTCCTGCTTTTTCACTAGTGTTGACTTAATTTTTTTTTGAACAAGGAATATTATGGAATTAATTTGCCTTTTCTAATCGCAAGTACTCTCGTTTGTAAAATATTGCCTGTTGCTCTGACCTATTTGCTGTGGAGGTAGGGACATGTTGTGGATTGCGTTCTGAGGAAGGTGATGCACTGCTTTCAGACATCGGAGAAATAGGAAGAGGCTTTTCCTTTACTGGGAGTCCAGCGGCCAGCTGTTCTACAAGGTGGTTTGCAAGGAAACTGTTTCTTCCCAAGGAAGACTTGTCTTCCTCAGAAAACAATTTATATATAACTTCAGATCTCTTGTTTACAACTGTAGCATAAGCTATCAAGAGCTTGCTGAATTTGTCTTGTCTGGCTTTAACTGTGTGCTGAAGAGGGGGAGCCAAAGCAGAAAGATGACTAGAATGTTGGCTCAAATAACGTTTTACTGAAAATACCCTGGTTGCAGGTATTTTGAGCCTCTTCATGAACTTTTGATAGAAAAAGTATTATGGATGCTTAACCCACAGATATTAGTGTAATTCTCTATGGTGTATAGGTCCTACCTTATTCTCAGTTTATGGAGGTTCTGCTCATCCCAAAGTTGTCAGAATATTTTTTTCCACTTTTCCTAAAAGCCCACTTACGTTACAGCCAATGAGGTAGCTTTTTTCTTTTTCCTGACTTTCTGACATACATTATAATTTGTTATACCTACAGAGAAGAGTTTGACTGAAACTATGCATGTTTTACCCAAACTGTAGATGTAGTGAAGCTGCTTTGACAAACAACTTTAATATCTCTCTGCCTTTCTCAAGCTGTGAAAAAGGCTGTAGGGGAACCAAGACCGTTTGCCAAAATCGTTTAGCCAAATGCCTAAACATATCCTCCAACCACACTCTTAGTGCTCGGGCGCAGCAGACTCGGTCTGAGTCAGACAGACAGTGCTTCTAGAATAATTCTGTTTCAGATGTTGAAGTTAGTGGATGGATAATGAAAGCACCTCTGCTGGCTGCAAGTGCATTAGAATAACAGGGCAAAGCACACCACTGCAGACAGTCAGGAGACTAACATTAATCAAGGTGTTCACCTGTATTTTGTATTGAAGCTTCCCAAAACAAGCAAAACCACTGAAAACATTAATCAAGCTACTACCAGTGGTTCCTTCGTCTTGACAGTACCAGCTCAATTGGGATCTGGTTAGCCTGGGGATTCTTGCTCTTTACTAGGTAATGCTATCTCTTGCACTCATCTTCTGAGCATATCCACTTGTATTAAAGTGCCTTCGTGTGGCAATACTTGAAAGTCTTCTTAATTCATTGTACCCTGTGTTTTGACTGAGCAATTTACATTAAAACCGTTTCTGCTTCCCTTGCCTCCTCTCTCCCTTCCCTGTTCTCCACCCCCCTCCTTCTTCTTCCCGAGTAACTGTAGGGTGAGAAAAGAAGCAGTTTTGCATTTCAGTACACTTAGTGTAGCCAAGAGGTTTGTTCATTGCCGCTTTGTACTTTCAGGCAAATGAGAAAATTTAGATTAATAGGTTGTTTATTCTTTTGCGTGTTCCTCAAATCAAAGGCACTGGATTGCATTATTAAAGAAGTTTTGTGTGGCAGGCTTGGAACTATCCTCACTGAGCTGTACATGAAGAAAAACGAGTGCTTTTCATCCCCCACTCATTATGCAGACTGGCACAGGAACACTGTTAAATGCGGTATCATGTACTATCGCTTAAAGACCTTCCTTCTGTACAGCTGATGTTGGGCTCCAGTTTCACAGGATGATCTGCCTTGGAACAGACAAGGAAAACCCTAGAAATAGAAACACATATGTCCTTATATTTTGAAAATTTAAATATTCATCAGTTTAATACAGAGAGGTTTTGTTTAGAACACTAGTGACTGTCTGCTTCGCAGTGCTCTCAGATCTCTTCACTGGGGATTCTCTTCATTTCTTTCTCATCCGTTCAGTTAGCAGTAACGCACAATTAGGCTTTCAGTGATAATCTACTTGGCCAAATTAATCAGGAAAATATTCAACATTATTTTGAGACCGGACCCATAACTGAAGGACCTAGCTAGTGTTGTGGGGGCTGACTTAAACACATGACTCTGTCCTGTGGATGTTCCGTACTGAATGGGCAATAGAGTATCTACTGTAGTCAGAGACCCGGAGATACGCTAATTCCCTTAGCATTCCCTTGGCATTCTGTGACAGAAGTCTCTCTTGACCCAAGCCCTTCTGCTTGGAAAGTGAAAAGTCTGGGGGACATAATTTAAGACAAGAGGATGAGATTGTGTGTGTCTTATGTAAATAAGAGGAAAGAAGTTGCTTTGCCTTGTAGGTTCTACTTCAGCTTTAGCTAACGTTCAGAGCAAGAAAGGCAGAACTGCACTTTCAGCACTGCAGTTCAACATCTTAAAAAATGGGAAAACCTCTATTGTGTACCAAACACTAGCATCGCCAGGTGCACAGTGGGAAGAAAGCAGTGTCACAGTTACCAGACTGACCGAACTGCTGAGCTTTCCTTCTGTAGCCGTAGGTATTCTTCTTCTTCAGTCTCAGAAGACTGAAATAATTCTGATTTTTCTCATTGCATGCGGAGTTCCTGATTTTGAAGTCCCTTTGCCCGAATTAGAACCCTCCTGTAGGTCTGACTGAAACCTAATTCCTGCACTTCCATTCTCCCTGAGGTACCAGCGCTAGGTTCTCCAGGTCTCCGTAGAGAAGAGTGTTTAAAGAAAACCTTCTATGTAGGCTTGTTTATGAGGTACACTGTCATCTTCCACCTGAGGATCATGCAGAGTTTCTCCAGCCACTTCCATATTTCACTTCTCGAGGTTAGTTTGCCTCTGTAGCACAGATCACCGGCTTTTCCCTGACAAATAACCGTCCTCTTTCTGCAAGGGATCTTATCCCTTCTTGGGGGAATGAGGGTGCTGGTGCCTTAGATTTTAGGATTCTTGTTTTGTTTTCAACCTCTGCATAGGAAAGTGGTGGTATCTTTTCTACTAGAAAGGTGCAAGTGTACTAGTGTCTTGTAATTTCTGTCCTGGATTTTCCGGGATAGTGTCATTTCTGTTTGGTCTTTTTATTGCTATTCAATTCTCAAGATTGTTCATTCATGCCGTACTTTCTATTCCCATTAATGCTTGCAGGCCATGATAGCCAGGTTGATAACAGGTTTACAGATCTCTATTTATAATGTTACATATCAACTTTTAACCTGTGACAAAGGGCCGAAAACATGAATAATTATACCACTGTATTCTTCTCCTGTGGTCCCAAGCAGGGGAGGAATTGTGACTGAATGCCAGACTTCCTGCGTGCAGGTAGTGCTGTTTGATCTGTGCCGAATCTGTGACTCAGCTGAACATTGTCACTTTTTTTGAGACAATCATAAATATTTTTTATCTATCTGCTTAATAACTCTAGATGCCATTTCACTTGCTTTAATTTTACCCGTACATTCAATGATTGTTTTCCTTATAGCTTTTGGATGTTTTTGAGCCAGACATGGCCGTTTGCTGATACAGCGTTATCACGAAATACTAATCTTATGTTGCTGGCCAGCAGTATTCACACTTACAAAAATTGAAATACTGGAAAGATAAATAATACATTTCACTTGTTTTACAGAGCATAAGTTTTATCTAGTCAAAACTCTTCTGTCCCTATTCCTATTTAGCATCTGAAGGCACATTGTTGCAGCCACAAACTTCACTCCTGCATCTTCACATATTCCTGCTATACCAGAGACTTCTAGTAGTTGTATAGGTTTCTTTTTGTTTACTAATAGGCATAATAGAAAAAATTTTCACTGCTTCCTTTTAACATCTAGAATAGTTAACATTTTTACTCAGACATTGCAATTATAATCTAATCTAGCACTGAAAAGGTTTCAAATCTACACGATGTTCATGGAAAGACATCAGAGCGATACAGACAACAGTTCAAAATGAAAAGGAAATCAGAAGAAAAGCTCATTAAATTCCCAAATAATTCACTGATTTGTTGCTTCAAACACTAACTGCAAAGCGAGTAAAGATGATCTTCCTTGTGCTGTGGCAGTGGGTGCAGAACTGCGTGTCCTTCATTGAGCAAAAGCCTGTTCTGGTCACAGCTGTGTATACAAAGCTGCAAGTGAAAATGAGATGTACACATAAAGGCTCTCAGTCTATTTCCCTTTGCAGCACTCATCTGTTTGTTCTTTACCAAATCCCAGAAAACATCCTCCTAAAAGGAAAGAGCAAAAGTAAATAGTGAGAAGAGTTGGGGTTTTTCCCTTGATAAACGTGTCATGTAAAGTGACTTTCCAAACATATCCCATTTGATGGAGATTATTCAGAAATGTTGAACTTCAGCATTGTTGTTTGCCCACCAGCATGGATCCTCAAGGCCCCTATTCTTCTTGACAGAGTTTCTAATTCCAGAAGCTGGGAAGTAAAGTCTTGTTTTGGCACGTGGACCCAGGTTCACAAGTCCAGAAAGTCACCTCTGTATTTCTGTAATAACTGAGGAGCTGTTTCTTGTAACTTGTATTTGTCTGCTGAACATCTCAGAGCTTTTTTGGAGGTGGGATATTTTCTACTTTCCCTTGGGTTCCCCTATATGTTAATAACTTTATTTAATCTTTGAATCTCTTTGGAGCTAGCACTACTGGTTTCAGAGACCTTAACATTGTGTGTACGTGAGGACTTGGAACAGTAAAGCCTGAAACAGATCCAGACAGGAGATAACTCATGTGAGAGACCACTGGCAAGATGGATGTTATCTTTATGCATGGCGTGAAAGTGAGAAGAATATGAATTAATACATTTATACAGCATCCCTTTTTGACCATCTACTTCACATAGAATACGACTAAAATGCAGCTACATCTGATGTGGTCAGTTTAGATACTGTTCTTTTCCCAGAAACACCAGGAATCAATTTTTTTCCCAAGAGGGCAGCATTAAGAAGCATTTATAATTTTGCATGGAGCAAATAGGACCTCAGCTTTTAAGCTCTGCTTTGAAAGATCCAGCACATTTCCTTTGAGTCAAGAACATATGCTGAAATACGTTACATTTAAGTACTTCTCAGAGTTATATTGCTATATGATTTGCACCATCTGATTTTCAGACTTGCTCCATAAGTCTCGGCATCGACTGGGAAAAGAAGGACAAATGTTGCAGCAAATAAAAGGAACATGTGTTTTGTAAGCCTTCAGTGGCTGGAGATGCTTAAAGAGCAGCTTTCATCTGACTCCCACTCTGAGGGTTTATCATACTTGCATTTCCATGATGGTTTTTTTGCTGAACAGCCAGGATATTGTTGCATAGGAGGAGAAAAAACATAAATGAAACTACAAAGCGTACAGTTATATTAGAACAATAGAGGTTAATACAGCTGCTAGTAGAGGTTAATAGAGTGTTACTCACTGTGGATGACCCATCTCACTGTTGTTATTCATTAAATGGGTTAGTCAGCAGTAACTATATTGGGGGGTTTAGTACTTCCACCATCTTTTATTCCAAGTTGTTTCTTCTTTGCATTGTCTTCTCGGTAGCCTACATCACAGCAGCAATCCATCCAGGAGTTTCCACAGAATCCTGATCATGCTTCCTTTAGGAGAAATCGCCTGCATATCGTACCTGGTCAAAATCATGCTCGCTCTGCTAAGTTATCCCACCACGAAGCAGTTAAGTGATATTCCTTTTTATTGTTCCTGCCATAAAGATCTTTACAAAGATCCTGAAGAGCCTGACCTCATTATGTGGCTGAAAAAGATTAAACTAGTGGAGTCCATCAATTTCCAGTTTCTACAACCAGGATTACAGTATGGATTCATCTCTACATTTGTCCTCCAGTAGATGGTCTTTTTTTTTCCTTCCAGAAAGCCCTGTGCAGCAACAAGAAAGTGTCTCTTTTCTTTCCGCAGCAAGACTTGCTCTTTTGTCTAGTTTTATACACTTCCCTGATTATCATAATATATGCATACCATCAGTGTTAGGGCATAGTGCTAGAGGATTTAGGGCATTTGCCTGAACTTTTCCTCCAGCAAAACATTCTTAACTTGTGGTCCATGGTAGATGGTACATGGAAGTGTATTTAGCTGTAATATAGGCGGCATTTATGTTAAACTTTGTCAAAAGCGCATGATGTCCACAAGAAACTTTCAGGGTTAATGGACATCTGAAGAGTTTAGAACTTGCTGGGCTGAAGCTTAAGGAATGTAAAGAAAAAGCCTTAGTTTCATTTTTTTAGAAATTGAATATCTCTTACATTCTCATTAAACATGTATTTCTCCACATGAAATACAGAGAAAAATAACTTATTTCCTTCTCTCTCTTCTTCTCAATCTTTTTTAAGAATTATTTTTATGTTTTAGGACACACAGCTCACTGGAGTATTATAAGAGTTAAAATCAAGAGATGTTAGAGAACCTTAGCCAAAAGCATACCCTTAAAAGGGGTAGTTGGATGCCTTGTTGTTTCAGGTTTCTCTTAGTGCATTCATTCTGTTCTGCATTCAGACCAGTTCTGTAGTCATTTATAATCATTAATCTAGCTCATTGATATTGTAATGGGCTCCAAACATTCTCTGTGGCGCTTACATGCTCCAATGCCTTTCCTTCTAAATAACTAATGATGACTTCTTCAGTCTTGTCATTAACCAGATTATCTTCCTTCAGCCAGTTCCCTTACTGATTTGTTGGGTTTGAGGTTCATTTTGTTCTTAAGCTTTTACACTCATAAAAGAGACTTGGTGTGTTTGAGAGCATTTTACATGACTGAACAACACTGTTGAAGCATAGGTCCAGATACTGCAATACTTTTATGAACAGAGGCTTTTAACTGTTGACTGAGAGGCTCCTAAACCAGTGTCCTTTCAGGCTGTTCTTCTCAGTGTTATAATTTCTGAAAGAAAATTGGACAAAACTAGCCAACATTCTGGGTGCTTGGGATTATATTGCATAGTCTGTGTATAAACCTATGTATAAGTAAACTGTGCCGTAAAGTCAAAGAATGGCCAGGACTATAAATGGCTTTCAGCTCTTGGAACATTCATGTTTACGTCAGGTGGTCAAATTGTTCCAGGTGAACACAAGGATGCAGAGGAAGCTGTGCTAGACCATGCAGTGTTTCGTGGATCACAGTCAGCTTCTTGAGTTTCAACCACAGTGAGTTGACTGCTTTGCATAGTTGCGTACTGGAGTGGCTCTTGGTGGCGTGTGGCACTCTGTTCTTCACATGCCTGAACTTGTGTCTTTCACGGTCGGGCTCATGATGAACGCGTTTCAGAGGAGCAGTGTCAGTGTGCTTGCTGTGATGCCAGCTGTTGGTGAACCTGCAAGTAACTGTTCAAAACTTTGCAGTGGATTATTTAGGAGTCGATGCAGAGCAGGGACAGGGGGAGACACACAAGGCTGTCCTTGATTGTGATCTGAATTGTGCTGAAATGTTTTATCTCTCTCCCTTGGGGTGTTTGTAGCAACTGCACTGTTCCTTGAAAGCCTCTTCCAAACCAGTTGTTAGAAGAGTCAAAACTGATTCTATTTTGTTTATTGTTACGAGAAAACTGTTGACCGTTGCACTTCATCCTTTTACATGCCATTTTGAAGTCTGAAACACTTGGGAAATTCAAGGTATTTGAAAATACCTGATTCCACTGGAACTGGTTCACTGGAACCTTTCATTGGTGTTTCCTGGAAACATCAGGCTAGAAAGAAACTGGAAGTCAAGGAGATCTTTGATCTGAGATTGCTACAGCAGTCTGCAGCATTTCCATAGCTCACTGTATGTCCTCCTTAACCTCCATCTCCTTTTCTTTTTAGGCCAAAGTCATAGCTTTCTTCAGCTCCCTGACCCTGTGTGCGTGACACAGATGAGCTGTCTGCCAGCTAACTGTATTTCTTGGGGCTCCCAAAGCAAAAAGGAAATACCACATAGTAACTGAAGACTGTGTGCCTCTCCCTGGCCATAGTCCCATTACTGTCACTAGACCAAGTACATATCTGAGGGAGGAGGGGTTGTATGTAAGGTCCTGTACTGCATGAGATGCAGCTGCATACCACCTGCCCATTTATTCTGCCCATCTCGTGATGCGTAGCTATGAATTCTTTAGTTGTTTTGAAGATCTTAAGCTTAATGACAACTTGTTTTCTTGAATAGAGGCTGATCCACATCTTGTCTAAAGATTACTGCTGCTGTTTGAGAGCTCAGGGAAATGTTGATGGTCCCCTCCAGTGAAGTGTTGCCGGCATTCCTGTACTTCACTGTTAAGATTGCTGTGGGTCCTGTTTCAAGTGGTTGAGCAGTCTGCCCCACAGATGGCCAGAACTCCAACACGAATCCTTGCTCCTTATTGTTTACACAACCAATTAGCTCTGGCATTGGAATGATTTTTTTCTCAATGAGTGACTGAAAACTCCTCAAAGTGAGGAAAAATCAAGTGTTGAACCAGATAGAAGCAGTCTAAATCTGTTAGTTCACCAATTGCTTGGAAGATTTGCTAGTTACATCGTCAGTGACATTACAGTGAAAGGAGAAAGTGGTTTCATAGTTGACACATACAAACAACGTCAAATGTCACAGCATTTCAGTTATAAATTGCTCTCACTTTGAAATTGTACCTTATTTCTAGTTTTCTAGTTTATCTATCTTAAGAGCCAGTCTTGTGTTCTTTTGTTCTGGTTTGGTTTTTGCTATGCCTATATTTGGTAAAGTGCCTCATACTATCTGGTGTCATTTCCCTTGCCGAAATTCTCCTCAGTCCCTGCCTACAGACCAAGAATTACCAGAGGTGATCTCTCCTGTTACACAGGCGTACAGTTACTCAAGAATATACGGCTTATTTGTCATCACACGTAACTTCAGATGTTAGGACATTCTTAACATTTCTTACTTGGCTTTTTAATGCCTCAGAAACGTGAGGGGAAGTCAGACATTTTCATACTGTAGTCTACAAAACCAGCCTCTTTGTTTTTTCCAGGCTGATGTCCTTTGGAGAAGGCTTCATGTCCTTTTGGATCATACTCAGTGAGCTGAGCATATCTTTAGGATTACATGTGCTTCTGAATATGCACAGAATTATCTTTGCAAATGTTAAAGAAAGCTGCATAGAGAAAATTGGGTATCCATGTAGTAAATAAAGTTTAAGTTATTATTTGGTTGCTGTAGTCAGTAATATAGCGGAAAATTTAAACCATGCCCTTTTGTTTGTCATCTTCTCCTTCTTCTGAAAATACTGACAGAAATTGTGGCTCCTTCCCCTTTCTTATTGTTTGCTGTTCTTGCACTTCAGGAACTCTTAAGCTCCAACTTCATTCAAAGTCCCATCCCATAGTTAAGAAACTAAACAGTTAACATTGACTTTAGTGTTGCATTAGGTATAGTGTTAAGGTTCCCAGTAGAAAGTGCAAACTTGACTCATGTTTCAGGCTGTCTGTGAATTCAGGAATACCACACTGCATCAGTTAAGCTCTTCCATTATTGGAATGTTTTCTTTACAACCATGAGAGCTGAGAACTTTTTTTATGTTTCTAATGAAAGCTTTATTTTTTTGGTTTGTGGATGTGCCTTGCTAGCCACATAAGCATGCCAGATGATAGCTTTGGACTGTACCTTTGGCACAGCTCATCCTGCCCCAAGTAACATTCACTCAAAGTTGAAGTAATGCTGCCACATGAGACGTTTGATACTGAGGGATAATTATGGGGACTTTGAAAGGGACGAGAGGATGAATAAATAAACAGCAAGATTCTGGATTTTTGAGATAGAATGGGAGCAGTTCTGTATAAATTCATTTTTTGTTTTTGTTAATCTGGCAAGTGGTTTATTGATAAAAGGGCTCAAGATCAAAGGGCAGAAAAACAATCACCATCTAGATGATTTTACGCTTTAAAAAACCTTTAGCTCACTCAAAATACGGTGCCGTTGGAGCTTTGCCCATAATAAGCCAGCTTTTCAGAGAATTTATTGTTCGTATGAACTGTCCAGATTTCCTCCAGAAAGAATGAGTTCATTCTTCACATCAGCTGCAGCTGAATCTTTTCCTACTTACCTGACTGCCTCAAAACCAGCTTTCTGCTCAACCACAGTGCTAATCCCCTCTGACTCTTCTCTCTTGCAGCACTCCCCCAACAGATCTTTTCAGGTCAGCCTGCTTAGCTCTCCACTATATTTGTCCTTAGTCTGACACAGGTTGTTCCAGGCAAATCTCACTAAATCTCTGTCGCTCTTTGCTTTTTCACATCATAAGCTGGGTCTTTGTACCCGTTGTCAACAGGATTCACCTAAGTCTGCTCTTTGCAGCCATGCTCCTGTTGTAGAGTGCAAAGCATCTTGTCTGCTAGACTACCCGCCTGCAGCAGCACCCTTGCATCAGGCAGGACTCTGCTAGTATTCTCACAGGTCAGGAGGAGCAATCCAGGGTACAGCCAGTGCTGCAGGTACCCTCCTGGATGAACTCCCCCTGCCACCCGAGCCAAACTCTAGCAACTCCGTGCATTCTTCGGTTGCGCTGTCTGCTTTTGCTGTCATGTCAGACACGGTCTTCTGGGATCCTTTCCTGAGGATACCCTGAGATCCCTTCTGGAAGGACCTAAACAGTATCCAGAGCAGATGGGGTTTGTGAATAACCTGAACTCATCTGCCTGCGTGGATAGTAAGGATGCCAAAAGTTATGCCTTAAGAGCGCATCTGACAACAGGGTGTTAAACTGTCTTAGCAGGTAATTGTGCAAGTACAGCCAGGAAAGCTGAACCTGCTTCTAATTAGGAGGATCATTAATCCTATGACAATGCCTTGCATACATCCTGGACTTTAAGAATTAAAACATCTTAAGCAGGGAATTACCTGAGCCTGTCTAACAGTTTATTTCTGCTGAGGATGGGAGGTTCTGCTCTCCCTCCCCACACTTTTGTCTCCTCTCTGCACCTGGCCATGCTCTTCCGCAGCTTGCTTTGCTTGACCTTTCATCAGGTATTTCTGAGAGTCAGTTCAATTCACTAGCCCAGGAAAAAAATTGACTTTTCTTAGCAAGAGGCCTGCTGCGTGCCAGAGCTGGTCAAGGTGTGGTTCAGAACTGCATGGCCAGCAGCAAGTGGTAGGAAAGGAAAGAAGAGAGTGGAGTGAGACCTGCCCTT
>NW_010236844.1:61972-72294 GCF_000690775.1 Eurypyga helias
GCTTGTTGAACTTCCCCACCAGGAAGGCAGAGGTAATGCGTCCAGTTATTAAAACTAAGGAAGTCGTCTTTTTTATTAGTATGTAATGAGATTGACACAGACGTCGGTACAAAGCCACATAGTCTTTTAAAGCTACTTATGTCCAAGGCTCCATGTAAAGCACTGATTCTTATGTTGATCCATGGAGCAGATTTGACCATTACACTTTTAACTATTCACTAGAAAACCTTCCTTTAAAAAGTGAAGTTGCTTTTGAGCTAATCTGGCAGAAGTCTTTGGCTTCTAGTGCATTTTCATGTCATTTAACTGTAACAAGTGGGGGTCTCAGTTTTTTTCTGATTTTCCTACAGTCTTAGGACTATTTTCTAATGTTTGTGCGAGATATTTGTACACTTCGAGAGCAGAATGAATCCTGCTGTACACCAGTTGGAGCGAGTCCAGAGGAGGCCACGAAGATGATCAGAGGGCTGGAGCACCTCTGCTATGACGAAAGGCTGCGAGAACTGGGCTTGTTCAGCCTGGAGAAGAGGAGGCTCCGAGGAGACCTCATTGCAGCTTTCCAGTATCTGAAGGGGGCCTACAAGGGTGCTGGGAGAGGACTTTTTACAAGAGCCGGTAGTGATAGGACAAGGGGTAATGGGGACAAATTGAAAACAGGGAGGTTTAGATTAGATATCAGGAAGAAATTCTTCACAGAGAGGGTGGGGAGGCACTGGCACAGGTTGCCCAGAGATGTTGTGGATGCCCCATCCCTGGCTGTCTTCAAGGCCAGGCTGGATGAGGCTTTGAGCAACCTGGTCTAGTGGAAGGTGTCCCTGCCCATGGCAGGGGGTTGGAACTAGATGGTCTTTGAGATCCCTTCCAACCCAAACTGTTCTATGATTCTATGATCTTACATGAACGTGCTTATACAACTTAAGGGCAAAGTGTGTGAGTGCCTAATCTTTATTGTTTAGTTTATCTTAACCTTCCATCTCAAATAATGGGGATAATTATGTGACCTGCTGTTTTGCCTTTTGTTTGTTTGAAAAATAAGGAAAATCAGTTTTTTAATTAGACAAATGCACATTCTGGATCTGTTTTCTGTTTATTTTATATCTCTTCTTCTCTGTGGAAAAAGTGAATTCGTCAAACAGCCCTTGAATGTTTTTGTTTTGTTTCAAATTCTTATTTAAACAACCATTCTCCCAAGTAACAGGAACAGATCTTTTCCATGATAGGTCAGAAAAATCTCTCAATGCAAAATCTTGTAAATGCTTAATTGAAAAGGAAGAATTTTGATTCTTTTACAGTAGAAAGATTTATGAGGAAGAAATGGGGATTTTTACACAGCTGTATATCTCCGTTTAGGTCCTACACATGGATTTATTTTCCTAGAATTCTTGGGTTTCTGTTTAATATTAGCACTAGATATATGGGAAGATGGGGAATGAGGAAATTAAGCTATAGGTGTCTTGTGAACAAGGTATGTGCAGAGCATAGCCTATTAGCCAGATGTGAGTTGTCAAGTTGCAGTATTATCAATACTCATGTTTATATTCAGGTTTTTGTAAAACCACAGCCCCTATAGACAGCACAAGAACACCTACACTTTTATTTTTAGGGGCTTTTGTTTGGTTTTGTTCTTTTCTGCAAGGTTGCAAGCTTGCGTGGATATAGAGAGAATCCTAAGGATGTGATACTTGTACCAGAAACATTAAAAGACTAAAGGCCAGGAAAGACTTTTCCAACATTTTTTTTCTAAATATATATTTATTAGGCTGTTCTCTGTTATATTTCCAGGAGACTGATTTACAGCTCTATGACTTTATGACTGTGGTAGCAAAGCAACCTGTGGAAATTTTGTGTCCTACCATAATCCAAAGGGGAAGGCTACACTGCCCAGGGATCCGGGTGCTTGGGTGTTGGTTGTACATAAAAGATGATGGGATTAGGCAACTTTCACGTATATTCATCCAGACAATCCTTGTGTTTCTGGGAAGTTACTAATGTGACTTTTTGGGGCAGATTTCATACACCAACTGCAGTAAATATTCTCCTACTGCTTGGGGCATGTTTGTAGCTGTCACAGTGGTGTGACAAGGTTGTAGATAGCTACTTCTTGTGCCGAAAGCAGCCTAGATACAGCAGCAATGACTGCAATTCTGGCTGAGTCCTAAGTATTTATTGGCTTCCTGGGTAGATTTTACAACCTTCCCTGAGCTCCAGGCTTCTGTGGCTAGGCTGCTGTCGGTATGAAAGATGAATAGGTTAAAGATAGCTCAAGTGTGTCTACACTCACAACACCAATGACAGCGTAAACGCATCATTTAGCATTCCTGGAGTTTGCATCCCTTTATGTCAGGTGCCATCTGTCAGCCACATACAAACCAGAAATGAAGCTGGTAAATCAATATGTGTTCTAAAAGACAGGGAAATACAAAGCGGCTGCCTTCATGTTTCTGAGGGGTAGGCCATTTTTATCCAGAAAGCAGTGTTTGTTTTCTAAGACTGTACCACGTGGACAAACTTCCATCTCCACTTTGCCTCAGAAACATGAGGAAGAGTCTGCCTCAGGCACTAAAAGACAATAAACTACTCGCAGATGGTGGGATCTGTAGGGAAGAGTCAGGATTTTGCTAGTGGCACGGTAGCGGCAGGAATTTGAAGACCGGTACAGCAAAAATTACGACTGAACAGTTGAAGTGCTTCCTGTGCAACTCTAGCCATACCACTTTACTCATCTGTACTTATGAAGTCTCCCATCTCCTTCTTAGTGTACTGCTGTTTTAAAATCACTTTGGAATGTGTTATTAGTTGCTTTGCAGCAGAACAAAGTGTTATGTGCAGCTGTAAATGAACACGGTTAACATGTAGATTGCACTCAGTCTGTCTCCATCCTTAAGCACGTGCTATGACCAGGTTTGTTCCACTGCAACAGCACGGTAGAGTGCCTATAGCTTGCTGCCCTATGCTGTGGGGTCAGATTTACTCTCCACGATTTGCTTCATTTGTTACTGGAACTTGAGATACAGTAATTTGTGGTAGCAACCAAAGTAGCAGTTGTGGATTCCAGTTTTCACTCATTCGGACTGGTACCTTCTTTCTTTTCCTTCTTTCTTTATCATGCAGCACTGAACACTATTTACTCAGCTGTGGCCTGGAGACAGGAAGGAATGATGTGGTCATGCACCAAAACTGCCCTTGTTTATTCCAAGCAGCTCTTGGCAGACAATATGGTGCATGGGCAAATATAATTTTCTGCATGGTCTTCACTGACGTTGCTGTAGGGAATAGGAAAACAGTCATCACAGCAAACTGTAGACACCTCCTAAGGTCTGTGGTGATCCCCCTTCCTGTGTAATAGGTAGTCATCTGTAGTCTGAGGAATTTATATGATTTATTGGTCAGGCGCCTGGGGTGTCTACAGGCCGAGTTGTGTTACGGCCTAAAAGAGTCCGCCTGCATATTTCAGTGACTAACGGGGTGCTGAAGAGAGGGAACTTCTCTGCACCTCTTCAGCTTTGTGTGCAGTTCCCATCTAAATAGACTGAAAGGGTAATTAATTCCACTTCTGTTGACAATGAATTTCACCTTCTGATATGCTGGCTGGAGAGGATCTCTGCCACCCTTTCCCAAAGTCTTTTTGAGCAGAATTTTGCTTTTGCTCTGTGTTGTTTCGTTGTTTTGTGATAGAGGAGTAAGGTTGATGTTGTGACTTGATATGAAGAGGGAGGAGGAGAAGACAGCGTAAATTTTTATAAGCTTCAAAAGTATCTTATTTCCAGCAAGTGAAAGATATTTATTTATGCCTCAAAACGAATGTTTACTTAGGGCCCAGTTACCCTCTCAAGCTGCTTTTGTCTAGCAACCTGATGGGGACTGTGAACAAATTCCAACTTTCTTGGGAAACCTCATCCTTCAAAAAAACCTTAAACTTCACCTTTGAGGGGGGAGAGAAAAGAGGATGCTGAGATTCAGCATTAATGAAAAGGGACTTTGCTGATGAAAGTGGGCAGATTATCCTCCTAGAGCCTGCCTGTTCTGAATGCATGAGGGATGCTTTGTACACTGCTGGACACCACACTGTGAACATCTAAAGGGGATCAAAGCAGAGCGACAGATGACTGGGCTAGGTAGTGAGGGGTGTAGAGGGTAAGATAAACAGATTTAATTTTAAATAAATACAGTTATCAGTTAAATAGATTGAATAAAATACAATATGAAGAAAGGGTTATTATAGGAAAAAATAATGGAGAGCATGAGGTATAAGGATGCATAAGTAGAAACTTGAACTTAAGCAATTGAAAAATGTAAACATAGTATTGCATTAAGTTTCCAAATGATGTGACTCCTTCAGTCCAACATGTAGATTTTTTAGACAAAGATCAGAAGTCTAATGCCCAGCATTATTGAAGGCTAGATTTAGAAAGCCCTGAAGAATAGTTGTACAAGGTCCATACTTTCTTCTTCAGTTACGAGGAAGTGTCTGTTTCAAAAGAGCCTTTTTATTCCCAACTTCCTTTTTTTCCCATAACCTGCTTCCTTTTAAGCTCTGCATCTGCCATGACTGATGCAGCTTCCCAGGCAGAGCTCTGGTGGGAACACACTGCTGCCCAGCTGCAGGGTGAGCCCTGCTTTGATCTGGTTGAGGGTAGGAAGGCTCTTCAGAGCGGTCTGGACAGGCTGGATCAATGGACCAAGGCCAACTGTATCAGATTCAATAAGGCCAAGTACTGCATCCTGCACTTGGGTCACAGCAATCCCATGCACCACTACAGGCTTGGGGAAGAGTGGCTGGAAAGCTGCCTGGTGGAAAAGCACCTGGGGCTGTTGGTTGACAGTCAGCTGAATGTAAGCCAGCAGTGCGCCCAGGTGACAAAGAATGCCAATGGCATCCTGACCTGCATCAGGAACGGTGTGACCAGGAGGACTAGAGAAGTGATTGCCCCCCTGTGCTCGTCACTGGTGAGGCCACACATCGAATCCTGTGTTCAGTTCTGGGACCCTCAGTATAAGAATAAAGACACTGAGGTGCTGCAGTGTGTCCAGAGAAGGACAACAAAGCTGGAGGGTTCTGGCGCACAAGCCCTGTGAGGAGCAGCTGAGGGAACTGGAGTTGTTTAGCCTGGAGAAGAGGAGGCTGAGGGGAGACCTTATTGCCCTCTAAGCTACCTGAAAGGAGGTTGCAGAGAGGTGGGTGTTGGTCTTTTCTCCCAACTGACAAGTGAATAGGACAGGAGGAAACAACTTCAAGTTGTGCCAGGGGAGGTTTAGGTAGGTGGTTATGAAAAATTTCTTAGCTGAAAGGGTTGTCAGAAACAGAAACAGGCTGCCCAGGGAAAGGGTTGAGTCGCCATCCCTGGAGGTATGTAAAAGATGTGTAGATGTGGCACTTCAGGACATGGTTTGGTGGTGGACTTGGCAGTGTCAGGTTAATAGTTGGACTCAATGGTCTTAAAGGTCTAACATGATCAGATAGTTTTCTTAAGGACCAATCTCTCTATTGCTGTAAATTACTGTTGATCTAGCAAAATAATAGAGAAAAAAATTTTCTTTTTTCTATGTTCTGTCATGAAAGACAAACAGTGAGCTGAAAATTCAGTTAAAAATATGCATCTTCCTGCTCGTGATAACTGGGACTTTTTCAATAATACCCTTTTTGCAGTTATACATAAAACTTGATAATACTTTCCTTGATGACATTCAAGGAGCTGATTAGCTAACATTGCAGGAGAAAACCTCACCATTCCATGGGATACCATCATTAACCAAACTCACATACACTCTGACTGAAGGACCAAGTAGTATCTGCAATAGAGAGCAGCCTCTGATTTGTGTTTTAGTAAGAAATGACATAACAAAGAAGTTAGTGCCCTCCATATTCTCCCATACATCTGTAATTTCTGTGCAGTCACAGAAACCTAATTCAGCTCAGCGTTCAAGTTTTGCAAGAAAAGAGACTGATGTATTTATCTTTACAGTAGACTAGGTTGCACAAATCCCTGCAGTGGTGGTGTAGCTCTGCACAGGCTGAGACTTCTTACGTTATAGCAGATTTCTGACTGCAGAGTTGGCTGTTCCAGACAGAGCAGAATCTTTCTACTCAGCGTGCAAGATAACCTTTTCATAGCATATTCATAAACCTAAGACACTTCATGTGGTAGAAAGTCCTCCCAAGAGCGGTGCAAAGTATAGTACTCTAGAGAGTGTCTATAATGGATGTCCCAGAGTCTGACAAGTGTTTTTCAGCTAGAGGGTTTCCTGAAATGAAGAGAAAAATAATAGCGCTCTCTCCTTTCTTTCCTCCACTTCCCTAGCGAATACTGTAGGTAAAGTCTATAACTTGATTTTGGTGACAGTCCTCCTGCAGTATTTCTTTAGTCAGCATTGAAAATAAAATTTTGTTGAACTGCCAGGCTTTGAAGAGTTGTGGAGATGTGGAGAAGTTGTGACTCTCATCTGGGACAACAGGGTTGATGATTTGGATGGGAGCCTAAGGAAGGCTAAGATGTGTCTGTGGCAAAGGAATTCATGCTCTGTACTTCAGTCCTAATGCCTCTGCCCTTTGGATCCCCTCCCTGACTACTGCTTGGCTCTGCTTCCACCCCTGGTTTCCATACTTCGCATTCTTCTGCATATAGAAGTCCGGCAAAATTGCTGCTGTTCAGCTCGCCTTCTCCTCAACTCCAGTCCACAGCCTTTTGGACTGTGAACATACAATCATGTAGGGCTTTTTGACATCAGTATGTTTCCATTCCTTTGAGATCATATAAGCTTCCCTAAGAGTCACCCCTCTTCTGCTGAACCACAGAGGCCTTTCGTGACCAGTCTTTCACAAAGCTGCTCTCTAAAACATGAATCATTTGATTGGCTTTCTTGTGTTCTTTGGATCTTCGTTCTTTGCTTCCTATAATACAGTGACCAGATTTGTACACATTATTCCAAAAGAGACCATCCAGCTGCCTTACCGAATGCCAAAGGAATAACGTCTGTGGTTTATACTCTGTAGCCTTCCATACACAACCCAAAAACCTTGTTTGCCTTTATTACTGCGGCCAGATGTTCTATGGATGGTTTTCAGGCGTATTGTGGTGAATGTCACCATGCCAGTGAATTTCAGCAAATTTAAGCAACTTTGAAATTACTCCTTTTTCCACATGGTTATATTCAAGTCAAACCAAACTGTGTTCTCACTTGAAACTGCCCTGTTTTGGTAACCTCTTTTTCACACTGAATCACTCACTACCTGTTACCATTTTCTCTGCAGGAGTCCCTGCAGCAGGATTTCCCCTTTATCAGGCCGCTATCGGGTTGTCTTTGCTGGGAACTCCATCTGAAGAGCCCGGGTCTGAGGGTCTAGGGAGGAGTTATATTGTCGTTAGTACCCAGTCTATTTGAATTGAGAGTGGAAGGGAATATTAGGGTCTTTTCTAGAGAGGAAGCAAGGGGAGGGAACAGCCTGTAAAAGAATTACGATGTTCTGATCTCTCTTTTCCTGCAGATTTGCTGACAGCACAGGAATACCACTGCCTGCTGCAGCTGCTCTGCCCCGACTTCCCAATGGAACTCACTCAGAAAGCAGCAAGGTGGGTCCTCATCCTCTCTTTTAAGGCAAGATCAGTCCTACATACATAGACTTAGGAACTAGATCTGTGGGTAAAGGTATGGACAGGGACCTTCAGCTTTTAAGATTTTAAGATACCATATTTTGAGGTTAAGAACAGGGTGTTTTTCTAGTAATGAGAAAAAGGTAAACAGGAACTGAAATATCAGTGCAGAATGCTGCTGCTGGCTCTATGTTCAGAAGATAATTTGCACGTAAAAGAATGTTAGCCAGTGTGTTTTTAACCGACATGGTTTTAAACTCTATTTTAAATAATGTTTACCATCTTTAATATGTGCTCTTCCTCCCCCAGCTTCCTATGGTTGATCATGTTTAAAAGGCACTAACCTCTGAAGGACTGCCAGTGTTTTAAAGTACGTTAGCTAAGAACGTGGTAGCTAATCTGTTTGAAATTTTATTTTAATCTAGACAAAGCCTAAAGCAGATAGATGGCTCGGGGCACTGATAATATGATACGGAATTTTTTACTGATAGCGCTTGCTGGTTCCAGTCCAGCCCAGGCAGTTGATTATTAACTATCTGATAGTGAAAATGTAATAAGGTATACGCATCTGTTGGGGTGGGGGGTCAGTTCAGATCTCAGTAGGAGTGCACGCTCGCACACATATATAATGGCAGCAAGATTACTGAATAAATCCTCCCATTCCTAGCCATCTCAGCAGAGGGGGCATGGAAATGATCGACCTAGAGATGACGTTTGGAAACAGGATCCAGGCACATGATCGGGATATTAGCTGCTGCTTATGTTGTTCATGGCCTAAATAATGAAAAGGTCCTCATTTCCTATTTGTCATTCTGTCATCTTTCTGCAGCATCAGAGCTCCATGAAAAGTGTGTTGAGGAAAGGGAGTTAAAGTGTTCTCCATCTGCTAGTACTTCCACTTGGCTGATTCTCTGGATCCTTCCCTGGCTCCTGTGTGCTGCTATCTGAGCTGAACTGCAGTTAAAGCTGTGTTGGTTAGATTAAAACTGGAAGTTGAGCGCCACTTTTCCCTGTAGCTCATCTGTGGGCCTTTGGGGCTCCAGAGTCCAAGTTGCTTGGCCTCCAGTGCCAGACTAAGAAAGAATGCTAACCCTGTAGCAGGGATATGTCTGCTGCTCCCTTTCGTGGTGGTACAAAAGCACCAGTCCCATGCACTGGTGTGTATTTCATAGGGTTCCAGCTGAGCTGAGTAGGAATTCGTGATGGTGCATGAAAGGAGACTTCAGCATATCTACACATGTTATGATGTTTGTGTCAAGGAATTTAATCCACAAGGCTGTTATAAACTAGAGGCCCCATTCAGGGGCCTGCTGCGCTGTTGTGCGTCTGCCGTAGAGACAGACAAGCAGGCTTTGGGAGCAGGTGTTAGAGAGAAACGAGATCTCTGTCAGAGGCACCCAGGCTCAGGTGGGGATGACCTCACTCCTACTTTTGGCTGACTGCAGATTTACTTACACATTGCTATTATTCTGTTACAAGCTAATCTGGTTGAGCGATTTTAATAAAACTTGTCACATTTATGAACCATCTTGCTCTTTCCTTCCAACTGTTGCTTGCTCTCTTGTCCTTTTTCCGGGCTCCACTTCCCATTGTCCTCCTCAGTCTCTGCCAGTTAGAAAGGTGAACCCTGCAGGCTGTCTTCTGGCAGTCCTCGCAGAGCATGAATGTCACATGCAAACCTACTGACATTGTTCCTCCTTCAGTCTGCACGCCCCCAACAGTTTTGTGGCTAATTTGCTTTGGGAAAGGAATTAAATGAAGTAGCAGCAGGAGTAGCTAGGGCATTCACTGATACAGGCGGGACCTGTGTAATTATTGGCGCTCCTGGGAAGAGAGCAGTCGTAGCTGTAGTCTCAGTGCCGCGTGACTGAGATGATCTCACAGCACGGTGCGCTCCGCTTGTCCGTGAGCTGTTGCTACGCACTGATAACAAACACGGGGAGTAAGGTCGGGAAATGCCAGGGCAGAAGAACAGGAGCTACAACAATACAGGTTTTAATAGCATTACACTAGAGAGCTCCATTTTTCTGTTCCCGATGCCACACAAACACAAAAGTCATACCCAAAAAAGAACCAGGCTATGTGTCTGTGAGATTTCTTGGATGTTTTTTTTCTTCAAAGGACTATAGCCATTAGCAGATTGAAGATTTTAATCTACAGAGATACCTTTTGATCTTCAGAGACACCTTCTGCCTTTCTGAATCTTGAAATTGCAGGACAGAAAATGAAGGGATTTTCTGGTTGGATGCCATCATTTCAAGATCTGTACCTGAGCACTGCCTTTTTCCTTCTAACTGAAACACAAGGAACTCGCTGCGTGCATTTGGGCAGTGAGAGCAGAGTCTTTCACAGCTCCTCTGCTGCTTTATGTGGTGTGGGAGCTCATATTGCACTGGTCAGTTCTAATGGAAGTGGGGCTTGGTGGTCTGTACCCCTGTAATTAAGATTGCCTGAGAATGCGGATCTTGCCTGTTCTGTATGTTCTGCTGATTTTTGCCTCTGTGTATCAATAAACAAACCAAGTCCCTGAAGACTCATTTGAGTAAACCTGGCCTTAAGACAAATTGTGCCAGTTAGTGTTTAATAGTGGCAGAGAACAGTAAAAGTCCTTTCAACTTGCCTGGTCTAGAGTTTGTCCTGGGGACATCCTGTCTAGTCTGGGTTTCTGAGATTTTTAACCACAGTGAGTAGATCTTAAAGTTTCCCTGTTGGCACGGTAGCAAGGCATTCCTG